>NW_007774548.1:0-4015 GCF_000696425.1 Galeopterus variegatus | reverse complement strand
CATAAAACTGATGATGTTCATGGTGACCATGACACAAAAGCATAAAAACACAACAGCAGGACCTGGGTGGTCCTAGAGGGAGAGGAACATTATGGCAAGTTATGCAAGAAAATCCTTAGGTCAAACTGCCTAAGGGAGCTGAAAAGCCACATCATAAAACCAATCTGAGCCCATAATAAAGTTGGAAGGAAAGTTTATCCTAAAACACTTAACATCTAAAACATCTTTGAAAAAGCTGTGTTATTGAATCAAAATCAAAACCCTGTATGCTAGATGTAAGGTCTAAGCAACAGGATGGAAACTGCCTGCAACTAGAGTCAGTGGCAGATCAGGTAAACTTTCTTGAACAGATGCCACACTATTTAATCTATGGCAGTAAGAGCCAAGATAATATTCTCGGTAGTTTGTTCATTTATTCATTCATTCAACAAACATTTATTTAATGAGTGCCTACCATGTACCTGTACCATTCTTGGTGCTGAGAATATATCAGTGATCAAAAATAACAAAAATAATTGTCCTCATGGAGATTACATTATAGTAATGGGGAATTATTATTTTCTAATAAACAAAAAGAGTAAAATATACAGTGTGCTAGGTGATGATAAGTGCTATGGAACAAACAAATCAAGGTAAGGGCAATAAGAAGTACTGTGTGAAAGGAGCAGAATGCAATTCTAAATAGCACAGTCAAGAAGGTCTTCATTGGCCTGAAAGAGGTAAGCAAGCCATGCAGACTTCTGTGGGAAGAGTGGTCCAGACAGAAAAAATGGCAGAAGTACAATCCTGATGCAAGAATGTGTCTGGTTTATTTGAAGCAGAATAAGAGGCTAATGTAATTGGAGTGCAGTAAAATAGATGGGAGAGAATGGGGCTCAGAATGATGTAGAGCCTTGTAGACTCTTCTAAAGACTTTGGCTTTTACTCTGAATAAGATGAGAGACTATTGGAAACTTTTGAGTAGTTAAGGGAGATAATATTTGTTAGGGGACTACTCATGCAAAGATTACATGGAGGCAAGAGTAGAAATAGGGAATCTAGGTGGGATAATGTAACATCAATCCAGATGAAGGATGACGGTGATAAGATGAGAGACTATTGGAAACTTTTGAGTAGTTAAGGGAGATAATATTTGTTAGGGGACTAATCATGCAAGGATTACATGGAGGCAAGAGTAGAAATAGGGAATCTAGGTGGGATAATGTATCAACAATCCAGGTGAAGGATGAAGGTGACAGTACATAGTAAAGGAGGTGGTGAAAGGTGATTGGAGGCTTGATTGGGATTTCTCAGCCTTGACACTATTGATATTTTGAAGTGGATAACTTTTTTGTTGTGGGGCTTCCTGTGCATTGCAGGGTATTTAGCGGCATTCCTGGTCTTTAGTAATTAGATGCCAGTAGCAACTGCCTTCAGTTATGACTGCCAAAAAAGTCTCCAAACATAGCCAAGTGTCCCCTCAGAGGAAAAAAATCAACCCTGGTTGAGAATGACTATTCTAGATATATTGCACAGGCAAAGCCAAAAAAAGATTGGAAAGAGATGAATCAATGATTATGTATTTGTTGGAAGATAGTTTAAATTTTGTCATCATGAGACCAAAAAAGAAAAAAAGAGTGGCGCAAATAAGACAAATAACCCAGAACGTGTTGGTGGGCACTGTTCAATGAAGTCACCCAGGGACCAGCACAAAGTGGGGGTTGGGGCCCACATACCAAATATTTCTGATATATATCTGATATATTAGATAGCTCCCAAGACCTGAAGCCAATTTTCAACTTGTGGAAAGGGAGAAAAAATTATGGAAATCAAACAACATCAATTTTAAAACATGAAGTTGAAATCGCATGCTTCACTTTCATTCATATCTCACTGGAGAAAATTCTAGCCATATATCTATGTGCAGCTGCAAGACATCTGAAATGTAGTCTTGAGCTGGGAATAGATATCACCAAAGTGTGGGTAGAGAAGAATTTATAACTAAATGAAAGAATTGAAAATGGGAGTTAGTTGTCTCTGCCAACAATGTCTCTAAAGCTTCCTGTTCTGATCAACTGGGAGGGTCGTGTTACCTTTCTAGGAAAAATTGGTGGAACATGTTTGTTCATGGTGATGGTAGTGTATGTCAAGCCTAGGTGTTCAGTTTTGAACATATTAAGTTTAAGATTCTTATCTGACACCAAAGTAGAGATGCTCATTAGTTCAGAAGAGAGTTTGGGAATAGAAATGTAAATTAGGAAACTAAAGCTTGTGAAATAAATACGCTCACAAAGGAGTGTATAAATAAGAGTAAAGAATTCCAAGAAGTAAGTCTTAGGGTCATCAGAAGCTTACAGTTTAGAAGAGGAAGAATCAATAGTAGCAGGAAGTAGGAATGAAATCAGTGGTATGTCCCAGAAGCTTAGTTAAAAAGTCCTTAAAGGAAAACAAAATGATCAGTTGCATTAAACCCTACTAAGTCAGTAATATGAGATGGAAAACTAACCTTGGTGAGCTTGGATGGGGCAATTTTGGTGGGACGGTGATTGTGAAAAGAAGTCGAGAGAAAATGTGAGAAGAGAATTAGAAACAACTGCCATGGAAACTTATCCAAGGAGTTGCACTGTAAAGCAGAACAGAGCAAGGAGCAGATGCTGGGGTGAGAGTGAGGGTGGGTTTGAGAGGTTTTTATAAGCCAATAAACTATACAGCGTGTTTGAATACTAATGTGAAATACCCAGAAAAAAGGAACATTTACAATAACTTATGTTATTTTTTTCCAGTATTTCAAAGCTTAACTAGCTTGAGTTTTGCTAGAAACACCATTCTATAATTCTTTTCTATTTAAAGAGTGATGTATCACAAAAAATTCTGTATTTTCATTCAGAAAATGAAATATCTGAAGACATAAAACTTTTAGATATCAAATCCTACGTAGGAAATATTATTTGGAATAATAAGGTTGATATTCAGTCAATATGTGCTGGCCTGGCCATCTACAACTAGATACTTTCCCCTAATCTGATAATCTTTGTATGTAGCTATATGCTTATTATGGTAGAAAAAATTAAATCATAAAAACACAAAGTATAAATCTCAAAGAATAGAAAAATAGATAACCTACAAATATTAACAAAATAGAGACTGATATAACTATATTAATATGAAAAAACTAAGGCAAAGAATACCTTGACAAATAAGGAGGGCTAATACATAAATGAAAACAATTCAAATTATTTGGAAGATAAAACACTATATAACTTTTACGTACTTCAGGGAAAAAAAGACAAAAAAAAAAAAAAAAACACTATATAACTTTTACGTACTTCAAATACAAAAAAACACAAATTGACTGAAATACAGAGAAACATCGACAAATGCATCGTAATAATAAGAATTGTAATGCAATATGCAATAATTAATAAAATATGTACACACCCAGATCAATAAACTTCATCTAAGGGACATAAATGGAACCCCACATGTAATAAATTGGGAGAGAATATTTTTGCAAGTACAAATGAAACATTTGCAAATACTGATCACATATTATACCTAAAAGTAAGCTTCAACAAATGTTAAAATCTAACAACATAATTAAGTTAGTTGTCAATATAAAGACAACTTTAAAATATTCCATACTTCTGAAATTAAAAAATATAGTTCTAAATGATGCATAGGTCAAAGAAGATCAACCAGTGACTTTTTTTTTGATTGACTGGTGTCTACGCTGTGTTGGTTACTGAATATTTTTTAACATTATCTTAGAAAAGACTAATATAAAAGACAAATCTCTGACATAATTAAGAAATGAGATGAAAAAAAAACATGTGGAGTAAAAAATACAGTAATACAATGGACATTTTAAAAATTAGTAAAATAATAAACATAAACATTAAAGTGAATAACAATTTTTAAAACTTGTTATATCTTAGAATGATGCATTTATTAAAACTGGCTCAAAAAAGTTATAGAGAAAAGAATACCCCATAACTATTTAGGAAATGAATTGAAAATCTACACTATTTCCTCTCCC
>NW_007774547.1:2666-4016 GCF_000696425.1 Galeopterus variegatus | reverse complement strand
AACCTCCATCTTTAGTGTCCAGCCAGGTTTTGATTCTGCATAACTCAGAGTTGGATCTGGTTGGATGGTCAGAACTGCATGCTGAGCTAACTTCTGACAAACAGTTGGATGCTCTGTCACTTTATGGTTGTTCAGGAAAAATCACCCAAGTGTAAGAAAGTCTCTGCCCAGATGCATGCACAATTATCAGGAAGTCTGCACTTCCTGAAAGGACAGCTGAACATCTCCTTTGGGAGCCTTATCTCGAGTTTCATTCTTCCTTGCTTTTTTTCCAGAAATAGATTTTGATTTGTGATCTCAATGCGATTTCAGGAGAGGTTATTGGTGATTCTGTTTGTGTAGAATTAGGTGTGAGGCTGATAGCTGAATTTTCAATGGGGCCTCTCTACTTCCAAATGCATCAGAATAGTCTTTCAGCACTGCCCTTTTTGAAGCAAGGGCTCAGTCTTTTTTCCCCCTTATTATGGTTCTATGATTTTTTTTTTCAGGCAGAGAAACCCTTTGGCATATAGTGTTTTCTCCTCAAAATTGCCCTACGATAAAAAAAATTGGGATTTTTCTACACCTATATTCCATATATTAAAAAATGTGAACTTTCTGCCCATATCTTCCTAAACTTCCCTCAAATGTCACCTTCCATCTGCTTCTCTTCCAGTGGTGTGTTGGTTCCCTGACTTCATTCTGGTTTTCTGAGCACCTCTCCTTCATGTTACCATCATTATTTTTTTAAATTCCCAGCACAAGAGGAATTTTAAATTCAAATTTGCATGTATTTAGTATACATTTTGATATTCAGGAAATGGGCAGTGCAACTTGTGAAAAGAATCAAGAAACAATGCAACAGAAATGTCTTAAGAGCAAAGACAGGCAGGANGCCCTAGAAAATGCAAGGATCACAAGAATGGACGTTGTTGCCCAGTGGCTAGTGGAAAATATTGTTGTTTAATACATTCTCAGTTGTTTTTAATAACTTGTAAGTTATACTCCTCATTCTTGTAAAGCAAGGGTAACATGGAAGCATGGGTTGTACAGCTACATTGGTTTAAATCAAGGAGGTGATTCTTTTAGAAAGATGCAGAGAAGACTTAATTCTGGACAAGATGTCATCTTGCAATTATTTGTATTATACAAAGTTATCAGTACCTTCTTCATCCTTTTCCTTGGCTATCTCTCTTAGCTTTTTCCTATCCATCCCCAGCCTTCATTAAGAATGTATGCTGTGGTAATTAGGGTAACCCTAAATGAATAGCTTTGCCATTGGATGTGTGTATAGACAACTATTTTTTTCAAACCTCCATCTTTAGTGTCCAGCCAGGTTTTGATTCTGCATAACTCAGAGTTGGATCTGGT
>NW_007774547.1:0-1519 GCF_000696425.1 Galeopterus variegatus | reverse complement strand
TAAATTCCCAGCACAAGAGGAATTTTAAATTCAAATTTGCATGTATTTAGTATACATTTTGATATTCAGGAAATGGGCAGTGCGACTTGTGAAAAGAATCAAGAAACAATGCAACAGAAATGTCTTAAGAGCAAAGACAGGCAGGATCACATTCTTCCTTAGAAACAACTGGGACATGGAGCAGGGGGTGAGATCAGGAGTGGGTAGGGAGAAGGAGGTGGGAAAGGAGAAATGATTCATCCAGGCTGATGGCCAAGTAAGCACCTCTCTAAGAATGCCGGTGTGGCCCTTTCCTCATCAGAGCATTCACCCCTCTGTCCTCAGCCCACTCGAGATGTGCTGCCCGGGAACAGAGCAGTGACCCCCAGGTCTTTTCCATTTCAGAAAGGGGCTTCTCTTACAGCAGAGAAATCAGGCAGCCTTCCAGGCAGCTGGCGGGATCTTGCCCCAAGGGGACTCTCCCATTCCATCCCTTTCTTGGCTCGGCCTGTGGAGCGTGGCTCAGCATTGCGCCCTGGTCTCTGGGGGAAGCCAGAAAAGCTCACAGCACCAGAGTGTCCTTATAATACTCCTTCTACTTGGCACCAGTTCTGGCTCTGAATACATTTTACCCTCAAAAAGCCCATTGCTTTTCTCCCCAAGTCATGTGCATGGAGGCAGGCAGCTGATGGCTGGAAAGTCATCCTGGTGCCAGAGACCACCAGCATAGACACACAGGAGGTGAAAGTCACCCAAGAGTCACATTGTCCTGTGCACTTGGCAGTGTGGCTACATTTCACTGGAGTCGCTGTGTCCCAGGTTTTAAATAACTCTCAGTGAGGTAGTATTCAGCCCAGCTACTTTCATTTCAATTTGAAAGGAACCAAAATTAAAATGACCTGGGCTCCATGGGAGGCCAAGATATGGCTGTGTTCCCACAGGAAATCAGGGCTTCCTTAAGGTGTTATGTGGGCAGGGCATTTGGTATCTTAAACTAGGAGATTACCCAGAGAGGAAGACAGTGCAGGGAGCACACAACTCTGCCGTGCACAATTCAGGTAGCTGGGGGGAAAGAACATTAGAGAAGCCCTGATTTCTCTGAGCCTCCAGGTGCCTCCTTAGTAAGCATATTCTTGCTTTTCTGGGTGCAGGCTCTCCTCCTTAAACACACTCTCATGTGCTTCCCTCCCCGGGCAGTAGTGATGTTCCCAGCAGAAAGAGGTTTAGGACTCAATTTTTTAACAATGCAAGAACCTTGAGTCATCTTGCCAGCTCTTGCCTGTCATAGGTCTGATGTGACAGAGTAGATGGAAGACAGAAGCCTAAGAAAGCGTTTCAGGATCTGGGTGATGGTGCAGGAGTTTGGAAGACTCAGTGGGAAAGCAGGGAGATGGAGACAGTGAGCTGTGTCCTATGTGAATGGGGTGGGTGGGGGTAGGGGTGTTTATCTGATCTTCTCTGTATGTTGGAGAATCTGGAAAACAGAAAAAGAGACTCCTAGGATGAGCACTGTCTGGGCTTCAGTCACATGTTTTGGGAG
>NW_007774546.1:7276-8081 GCF_000696425.1 Galeopterus variegatus | reverse complement strand
CATCTGCCAATTCTGCAGACATTAAATTTTCAACATATGGGAATGTATTGAACTTAATGCGGTTGTCTGTCCCCAGGAGCTATCTACTGGAGAGGCTATGCCTGAACTTCTAATGGAGGTTATTCTTCTCAGGTTCTGCCTTGAGGGTCTCTAGATCTCAATGTGCAGGGTAAGCTGTGGGAAAAAGACCAAGCAGCATGTGTTCTGATGTCCCTGGGCTCCATGGGGGCATGTGAACATGCAGCTGGAGAACAGAAATGAAGACCCAGCACAGCATCAGCTAGCCATCCTGACAAACAGCCAAGAAATTAATACATTCTTCAAAGAGCATTGTCAGCACAGACTTCAACAGTAAAAAGAACTAAGCCCTGAAGGAATCAAGGATACAGATTGTGACATTAATCATAGCTTAGAAGGGAANTGACAGGAATCCACCTAAGAACTTAAACCCCTGTGAATGTACCTGTCAGTGCTCTTGAGCCACTCTCTCATTCAAGCCTGCTCCATCCACTCCATTTGCTAGATAAAACTGTCCTTTGCTTTTCACCTCTGGCGTGTCTTGTCCAATTCTTTGTTCAAGAAACCAAGAATCCAGATTTAGCCAGCAGAGCTCTTCAATTTCCCTTAACACTCTCATCAAATATTCATTCTATCAAAAGCTTGGCATGCTCGAGCAATGGATCTTGGGTCTCTGAAGGCAAGAGAAACTTTCTTAATTCCTTTGAATTGGGGTTAGAGCTAAGAAAGGACAAAAGACAGGACTTTAAGGACATGAGATAGAAGTCAAAATGCTTGGATATGTTAT
>NW_007774546.1:4065-6961 GCF_000696425.1 Galeopterus variegatus | reverse complement strand
AACTAAGCCCTGAAGGAATCAAGGATACAGATTGTGACATTAATCATAGCTTAGAAGGGAACTCGACTAAAGGAAGCTGAGGCTGGAATTGGGAGGGGGCATGACTTGGGAGCCCCATGTGGGTGACCACACCTGAAGGGACAAGGTACAAAGGAGTTGGGAGCCAGCCCAGCCTCTGCTAGAGAGGTCACTGTTCGTCTTGAGCTGAGCCAATAGCAGCAGAATCCACTGCATTTAAGACAGCTGTGTACACATCTCCTGAGGAGCACCTTGGTTGTTCTCCCAGTTACCACACAGGGATAAATGGCTGCCTATCACTTATTGATCATTCATCAGGAGGAACTGTTTGTGCCCCAGACTTTGCTCAGTCCAATCCAAACTGTCCCTAATTGGAACTTCCCCCTCTTCAATGTCCCAAGATGTCTTTAAAGGTGTCTTTAAAAAGAGGTTGGTTCCTTGAAACTACGGAAAGGTAATGAAGTTGGGAAGGGAAGCCTCTGCATCTGCAGGTGGGTACTTCACCTGAGTCAACAGAGGGATGAGACTAGGTCCTGACATCACGTGGGGTCTCTCGTTCTGCCTCCAAACCCAGCCATCACCACGCCGCTTCGCTCAACCTCCTGGTGCTTCTCTACAGCACTGTCTGTCCACAGTGCTTAACTGCACTCAGGAAGAAACAACTGAGAATTTCTCTCTCCTTTGAAATACTAGTATGTTTTAAATTATTTCTCAGGAGTCTCTGTAAGTTCCTTCTCCAAAATCAGTAGTTATTTATATGTATGAGTATATGTTTCTGTCAAACCCAGCTAATTATTATCTTTAAGAAGCCCCACGGGATAACTGTGAATGCAGCCTGATTCTATTTTTTCTTTTTAATAAGATGACTCTATTTATTAAAAGATTACTCCAGGAATAATTCTGCTGCCACCTTTTTACCTCTGCTGCTTCCTTGTTTTGGCCTTGCTTTCTGGTGTTCATCTCCAGCCACCTCTTAGGAATTGCAGGTCTGAGAGCTGGTCCCCGACCCCGGCTTGCTGTCTTGATTTTGCCCAGCTCCCTCCAACTGCTCCTGGTGTTTTTCTCTATCCCCACAATGACTCCTGGCAGACTCCTCTTTCTGAGTTGCTGGTGGTTTGTGGCCGGGACTTCAGTGTAATACTAGTGAAGTCAAAAAGGAGAGACATTGTGCAATTCTTTCATTCTTCCTCATCTTTCCCCCAGGAGAAGTAAATCTGGGAGAACAGAGAGGTGCCACAGACAAGGCCAGCAGAGATTGCTGTGCTTCTGAGAAGACAGAGGATCAGACACACAGCTGGACCAACCCTCAGGAGTTGGCCCCAAGTTCACCATGAAGGGCCGACAGCTCTTTCTCCTGCTGAGAGAGTCCAAGGGATCCATTTGGAGCCCCCAGGCCCTGGGTCACCATATTCTATCACCAGCCACTGCATAGCCCAGACCTGAAAGATTAATAGCTTATTTTCATTTCTTTGGGGGATACATAGCTGTTCTTAGTTGATTGATTAATTCTGATGTCTAATAAGTTAGTATAAACTTTCTAGCTCATACACAAATTGGCCACTGCTTTCTTTGTACTGACACCTCCATCAAAATAACAGCTGAATACGTTGTTATTCTCATCTATGTAATCATCTCTGTCTTTAAAGCAGGTATCATACCTAATAACACTAATTATAGCAAAATAGCACTTACTATGGGTCAGGATCTGCTCCAAGTGCTTTACAAATATTAACTCACCTAATACTCAGAATAACCTGAGGAAGGAATTTTTATCATCCTTGTTTCACAGATGAGAAAACTGAATGGAGAGAGGTTGAATAACCTCACCATCTCTCGCCAATAATCAGTGCAGGAGATGAAATTTAGACTGAGGTAGTTGAACTCTAGAATCTAGGTTTGCAATCATTAAGTTATTTGTCTTTATACAGCTGTCAATGCCTTAAACAAATGAGTGCTTCGTGAAAGTCTGAGCCAATTGTTCTAAGTGGGAGTGTAAAAAGTGGGATCTACAGCAAGTGCTTTAACATAATATCATAGTTTATGTGATACATTTTCAACCCATATTAGACAACTGAGTTTTAGAGAGTTTAGGAGCCCTGTCCCTGGGCTGGGGCTGGGGTTCAAAGCCCTCTTCTTTCTCACTCTGCATCCAGGGCTCTGCCTGCTCTGCTGAGTGATCTTTCTACCAGGCCTTTGCGGCACTGCAGCCTCCCTGGAGCTTCCTGTGGCTGCAGGCGCTGTGGGGGCTGCTCTCTGAGGCCCATATACAGTGAATTAGCCAAAGGCTTCATTCTGACTCGTTTTGCACAACAAGAGACAAATGCAGAGGGAAGCCTGTGGCACGCATGGAACCCAGGTGTCTATGGCCCTGCCTGGGACCCTGTCTAAGCCTCTCTCAGTGTCTTCACTGCCATGCATAAGTGGGAAGGCCTGAGTTCTGTTTCTGCCCCACCAGTAACCCAGTACTCAAATCATTTTCCTTCCACGTAAGAGCAAGAAGGGAGGAAACCAGGGCCACTCCTCAGCCTCCAAGCCTGTTTTCCAGCAACAGGGAGCTGAACTGTGTGGGCTCCTGAGGAAAGCTTGAGCCTCTCGGGACCCACCTGAAGACCACCAAGGCAATTGTCCGCTGCAAATGACCTCTTTTATATTTTGGATTTAATGACAGACAAACCTCACAAGGCCTTGAATTAAGATATAACTTTAACAAATGTTTTAAATGTAATGACACAGTTGAGAATCTTTGACAGGGAGCGTTTTAGTTTATGAACAAAGGCACAAGAGTTTGAGTTTACCAATAATAAGCTACATTTTCTGTAATTTTTGCCAAGTCACTTGACTATTCCCACTTTGCCAGTAAAACAAAACCTACCCTGTG
>NW_007774546.1:0-425 GCF_000696425.1 Galeopterus variegatus | reverse complement strand
TAACTGCTGACTTCCCACTGGAACTTAATTTTCCTCTCTAATTTCCTTGACATGGTACTTTGTAGTTTCACATTTACCTCTCTGAATTTTTTTCTCTGGACTGGCTTATCTCTCTTATCGCCAATCATAGAAATAGTTGTTACTCAAACTTCAGTCTTCAGCTTCATGTTCTGTCTCTACTTTCTCTTACAAAATTAGTAGCAAAAATCGGTTCCAAAATCTTTTGGATGGATTCCTAAATGAGAAATTAAAATTTAAAATTCTAGTAGAATGTATCTAAATTGGTATAACCTGTTTGGAAGACAATTTTTTTTCCCACCGGCTGCAGATAGTAGCAATTTCCATGCATACTTCCCAAACGAGCTCCTCCCATACCCAATGTTGGGCAGATCAATTGATGAAAAATGATTTCATCCAATCCTTAG
>NW_007774545.1:984-4016 GCF_000696425.1 Galeopterus variegatus | reverse complement strand
CAGGAGCGCCACCACGCTCCCAAGCGGTGCACTGTAGCAGTGCGCCACCGGGCCGGCCCCAGAATTCACTTACTCTTTAAGATTGCTTTTTGTTGTGGTTTTTCTGCTTTTGTTTTTGTTTTTTCTTTTTAAACTATTTCATGATTTATATTCCTAATAAGATTTACAAAAAGATGTGCATTGGGAATGTATGGGTGTTTTGTAGAACTTCAGAATAATGAAATAAATCCTGACCCAGAGGATGAAGAAAGAGACAGCCCTAATCTTGCTGAGAATAGAAGTGAAGCAATTTGACAGCATATGAATGTCAAAGGGACTTATGTACAGTCGCTATGCAAAATTACTGACATTTCTAAATACTAAGTCACGTAAACACTTTCAAAATTTTCATGGGAAAATATAGCTGAAATTTGAAAACATAAATAAGCATGAAGTAACCTCCCAGACAAAAATCAGATTTTATAAAAGATAGATAGTAAATTGCATTTTATAGAAGATATATAAAAGTAACTCTTCGAATAGCATTAATCTTGAATTTGAAAAAAGAAAGAATCAAAGAGTTGGAAAGAATCTTCAGGGCAGTGCAACTTCCCTCCCATCCCAAGAGTCCCTTTCCCGGCATCTCAGCATCTCAGGTTAGCGTCCTAGCCAAGCCTCTCACACTGAGTGACAGGAGGTGAAACAGCATGCTTTGTTGTTGAAAAACTCTAATTGTTACAAAGTTCTTTATTAATCCTGCTTGAAAATCCACCTGCCTGCAGCCTCTGCCCACGTGTTCTAGATTCTGCCTTGTGAATCAAGAGAATTGATTCCTTTCCCATTGGAGAAAACTTCAGGTATTAAAGGAACACATGATGTCTCCGCAAGTCTCTCTCCTCCTGCTCAGATGATCCCAACTGCTTTAGCCTCTCTTCACACATAGGACGTGTCTGAAAAACCTCGCATTCTGCTGGGTTAAAACTGACATCTCTCCAGATTGTCAAATTCCCCTATGTGGCTCTTGCAACTGGTCACAATATTACAGATATTTATCTGGTCAATGCAGAATAGCAGGAGACCTAAAAAATAAAGTCTCCTAAATGCATTAGGAATCAGTGGGTTTTTTTTTTTCACATTAACTGTCATGAACATAGGTCTCCACTATTCCCATCCCCTACTTGACAATTTAATTTTTAATGGAAGTATTCTACTTATACATACCCTATTAAATTTCCTTTTGTTTGTTTTGATTTACAGTTCAATTCTAATCTGATAATTTTCTTTCATCAAAAACACTAGTTACCCCTTTCAGATTGATGTCATTCCTAAATTTGATCAGTGTGCATTTTATATATCACCTAAAACCCTGATCAAAATGGTAATCAGTGTACAGACAAATGATAATTAGCTTTTTAACCTGTCTAAAAAATATAAATTTATGAATGAGACCTCTACAATATGTCATTAAAGAATTCAGAACATTTGAAGCAAACTTTTAACATTTGGGAGTTTGTGCCTTGGAAAGCCACCGTGCTGCCACTCTAGGGGTGCCTGAGTTCAAAAGCAGGAGAACAGGTCATGGATTTAATTGGTGTGCCATTTGAAATCTCAATTCTAATTTCCCCAGGCATCCTACTGACCAGGGACCAAACAGATTACCTCTAACTAATAACACACACAACTGCAACCTACTTCAGAATTTTGGACATTTGTTTTTCAAACTGAATAGAAAAAACATACTTTTAGGGATTCACTTGGGCACTTAATCTAAACCACATGAAATCATTTTGTGGATCTCATGAGAAAACAAAAAAAGTCATTTTGAAGTTACTATGTTCCAGCTATTACTATTGATAACAGTTTGTGGTCAGTCGGAGGGAGAAATGAGGGTAAACGATTTTTCAAAAAATGAAATTCTTCTTTGCAATTAGAAGGGTGAAAGTGAGAATGGAACATATGTATTGGAAGTGCAGAAATATGTAAAGAAGTTTCACATGTCAATCGTTTCCACCTGGGGAAAAAGAAAAAAAGAAAAACAATTATTATTTTTGAGAGCTCCAAAGTAAAGACCAAAATTTTAAAGCCAAGCAGGAAAATATTGAAAGTTAAGATTTCCAAACATCTGTCACTGGACCCCAGGCTGTTTCTCCTGGTGGAAGTCCTTGTAAGGGCACAGGTTTGTCTGCCTGCCTGTTTGCCTCTCAGAAGGAATGAGGATCGCGATGCTCTTTGCAATCTTCGCCAGCAGTTTCTCCCTGTGTTTGCTACTGTTTGCTCTGGCAGGAGCCAGCTAAGAAGCACTAAGACACCACTCGTGTCACTACTGATGGTTTGCCATGCAGCTGAGAGGATGCTGTCCAGGGAATGGGAAGAGGCCAAGGCACTAGAAGATTTAAACTCTAACCCTGGCTTTTTGAAGCAAAGGGCATGGGGAAAGTAGGGCAGCATTCAGAAATAGTCTGCTTTTTTCTTCACTTTAGCAGGGAATGAGTAACTATTTCTGGGGCTCACAGAAGAATGTAAACAATGGCATGCCAAATTATGGTAATGCTTCCAAGACGTAAATCATTACATATATTAAAGGTATTCTTCAAGCTAAATTTCATAGTTCTTCTTTCAACCGTTCTCTGTATCTCCATCTCATATATAGCTTTTTTTAGTAGATGTGGCTCTCAGCTTATGTACAGAAAAATAGTTAAATAAGAACAGCAACACAGCTCTTACAGGCACTGTACTATGTGCTTTACACATATCATCACACCTAATCCTGCCACTATTCCTAGGAGGCCTAACTACTAGTATCCCCACTTTATAGGAATGAATGCTCTGGTTTATTTCAAAACGGCTACTTTTCCCCTTTCTCTGCTGGAAGCATGATGACAGTTTTCTCTCATCTTCACTCTGAGGATCTGATAGGGCTCCTGAAGGTAAAATTCACAAAAATGTCAGGGATTCCTCTATGACTGGGTCCCCTGCAGTTCTCTCTAGATTTGTCCACGCTTAACTCCCAGCAATTCATCAGCTATAGCTCAGGTTTTCCTATTTCAGTATTA
>NW_007774545.1:0-624 GCF_000696425.1 Galeopterus variegatus | reverse complement strand
GTCCACGCTTAACTCCCAGCAATTCATCAGCTATAGCTCAGGTTTTCCTATTTCAGTATTAATTCACATGGAAGTTTCTGCTCTAAGTTGTGATTCTCTGCATCCACCTGTCTGTCCTCCCATTTTCTTTTTGTTGGTGGGGGGGCAGTAATTTATCCTGTGATGTCAATTCTCTAGAGAATCTAATAAAAGTTGTTGATTTTCAGTTTATTCAGCTTTTTTCTTGTGCGAGGATGGGAGTGATGGCTTCTAAGCTCCTTATGTGCAGAACCAGTAGTCATCATCCCTATTTTAAAGTGAAATTAAGAAAATTTGACAGGAAGCTATATGGTCCTTGTTTTGCAATAGGTTATCTTGATTTTTTTCAGCCTGTGGACTGAAGCCTCACAGCCAGGACAAAATGTGTTCCTCAAGAGCTAGCAACATGCAGGCTCAGCTAGTTCATTTTGCCCTTCACCAAACTAAACAGTCCGAAACTTCAACCACAGAGAAGAGTGTAGAAAAAGGTAAGGGAGCTTCTTCTCTTTGTTTCTAGAAAGCTATCATTTCTTTGTTGAGGAGAGACATGACCTAAACTTGTATGTGTATGTGTATGTATATATGCATGTGTGTGTGTGTGTGTGT
>NW_007774544.1:0-4017 GCF_000696425.1 Galeopterus variegatus | reverse complement strand
ACACCGGCATGTCACCCCCTTGAGGCCGGTTGGGATCAGATGGGTAATCAAAGAAAACTAGACTTGACGCTTTCTCCCTCACCCTCTTTTTTTCTTTAAATTATGGTAAAATATACATAACTCAAAATTTACTATTTTAAAATGTATTCTTCAGTGGCATTAAGTACATGCACCATGTTGTGCAACGAACACTACTATTCATTTTCAGAACTTTTTCATCATCCCAAACAGAAACTCTGTATCCATTACACAATAACTCCTCATTCCCCCTCCCTAGAGTCCCTGGTAACTTCTGTTGTACTTTTCTGTCTCTATGAGTTTGCCTATTCTCCACTTATTCACATAAGTGGAATCATTTGTCCTTTTGTGTCTGGCTTATTTCACTTAGCATAATGTCATCAGGTTTCATCGATGTTGTAGCATGTGTCAGGATTTGATTCCTTTGTGAAGCTGAATAATATTCCGTTGTATGTATATACCACATTTTGTTTATCCATCCAAAGATGGACATTTGGATTGTTTCTGTCTTTTGGCTACTGTGAATAATACCGCTATGAACGTTGGTGTGCAAGAATGTTTGAATCCCTGCTTCCAGTTCTTTTTAGTA
The DNA here is from genome assembly GCF_000696425.1 of Galeopterus variegatus. Lineage (NCBI taxonomy): Eukaryota > Metazoa > Chordata > Mammalia > Dermoptera > Cynocephalidae > Galeopterus > Galeopterus variegatus. Next base: position 3,410 of record NW_007774544.1, on the reverse strand, counting down.
AATACCTAGAAGTGCAATTGCTAGATCATATGGTAATTACCCCTCCCCCCTTTTTTAACTAGAGGATTCTAACCATTATGTATATTAAAATAACAACTCTTATGTCCTGAATGCAAAGTGTTTGACAGTGTCTGACACCTAGTGAGTGCTCAGTACTTAGCATTAGTTAGGCTTCCTTGATATTTCTCTGCCTCCATAGTACTACAAGTATGGTAATAAAACCCCATATATTTTATACTTAGGAAAATGTCTGTGAGCTAATCTGGCCAGCAAGCAGTTTTCTTAAGCTTGGGTGCACCTCAAGGAAAATGTTCAGTAAGCTGATCATTAACACATCCTATCAAAGACCCACTATGTGTGATAGAAATGTTACTTTTAGAATTCTTTGAACTTTTAAGAAGAAACCTGTTCTAGTGTTAGTTTTTATATTGTATGCTGTGGGCAGCCTGTGTAAGTATAAAGTAAGAGAATTTCAATAATATCCTAAATAATCCTGTAGCTTATTGATTGTTTTCCCATATTTGTGACAGGTGACAGTTCGTGATGCTATAAATCAAGGTATGGATGAGGAGTTGGAAAGAGATGAGAAAGTATTTCTGCTTGGGGAAGAAGTTGCCCAGTATGATGGGGCATACAAGGTAATCAAAATATGTGAATGTTACACAAAATTGAAGCAGCCATTTGTCCCCAGATACTCTTCAAAGTAATGGGGTCAACTCTTAATTGTAGGTTAGTCGAGGCCTGTGGAAGAAATATGGAGACAAGAGGATCATAGACACTCCCATATCTGAGGTAGGCCTTCCAGCGGGAAGCAAACCTTTGAGGGGTGTGTCTGTTAGTGTTCCCTATCCTAATATTTATGAATTTTCACTTACATTTGCATTTTACTTTATAGATGGGCTTTGCTGGAATTGCTGTAGGTGCGGCTATGGTATGTAATACTCTTTATGAAGCTTATCCAAAGAGATTTCTTTTAACATGGCCTTTTAAAGACTTTGTTTGAAAGCTGGAAGAATGGAGTGGTTGTTTGCCACTCTTCATTGCTGTTTCTAGTCTTTTTAACATCTGTGTTTTTGATTTGACAGGCTGGGTTGCGGCCCATTTGTGAATTTATGACCTTCAATTTTTCTATGCAAGCCATTGACCAGGTTATAAACTCAGCTGCCAAGACCTACTACATGTCGGGGGGCCTTCAGCCTGTGCCCATAGTCTTCAGGGGACCCAATGGCGCCTCAGCAGGCGTAGCTGCCCAACACTCACAGTGCTTTGCTGCGTGGTATGGGCACTGTCCAGGCTTAAAGGTGGTCAGCCCCTGGAGTTCAGAGGATGCAAAAGGACTTATTAAATCAGCCATTCGGGACAACAATCCAGGTCAGCAGAGTGACCCTTGGGTCTTTTTTGAATATTAGAAAACTCAAACGAAATCTTTGGATAGAAGAAACCATTAAAAGTTTCTAGTTAGGCTTAGACATATTATATAAATTGTTAATGATTTAGAGATTTAGTAAAGATAGCAAAGAATGTAGTTTTTATTTCTGAGTATAAGGGGGCCAGTTAGTTATAGGAAACATTTTTTGCACACCCACAACACTGGTTTAACCTCAAATAGATAAAATTATGTTGACCAAACTACAAATGTGAGTACTTAAACCATCCTCAAGGCTACTGGACATGATAGAATCAAGGCTTCCTAATCAGCGCAGTGAAACTTTTCACAAGATGAATGATATTGTTGTATATATGTTTTTAGTCATTCTGGATGTAGTTACTTTTCTTTAAATATTTACAATATTTTGCAGTGGTGGTGCTAGAGAATGAATTGATGTATGGAGTTCCTTTTGAATTTCCTGCGGAAGCTCAGTCAAAAGATTTTCTGATTCCTATTGGAAAAGCCAAAATAGAAAGGCAAGGTGAGAGAACTTAGTATATATTTAAACATTATTTTTAATTCAGCTCTATAAATGTTGGTCAGATTTAATCCAGAAGTTATTGCCATTTACTTTGACTAAAAAATTATAGGATGAGCTTAAGTTAACAATGTGTGATGCCCTCATTTCTCATACAGTTGTGCTTTTCTAAATCTCAGTCCAGTAGGTTTGCATTTCATTTCTAGGAAGGCTGCCACATCCCTCAGCTCACTGAAATGAAGCTGAGTTGAAGACTTCACAGATGAACAAGAGCCTCAGCTGGCCGCACAGTGGTACAGCATCTTTAGTTTCAACTTGACCTGTGATCTGTGACCACTCTGTTTCAGGGACACATATAACTGTGGTTTCCCATTCAAGACCTGTGGGCCACTGCTTAGAAGCTGCAACGGTGCTATCTAAAGAGGGAATTGAATGTGAAGTGAGTGAACATTCACTTATTCTTAAAGAATCAGAAAGGCTCCTTTTAAATTTAAGACCAGAACTAGGATTTTGAGTTCTGTAACAGATTAACTAGGTGTAAAATCTTGCTTTGTCACAACTTCTGTCTCTGCTTAAATCTGGGAACCTGCTTGCTTTCAGATACTTATCTTAGCTTTTTACCACTTAGGTTCTGGGTCTTTTAGAATAGTTCTTGCTTTCTCAAGTTAAGATCCAGCCTTGGAGTTGGGGGAAAACTCAGAAGTCATTGATTCTAACCCTCTCATATCCAGGACCTACCACTTGCTAGTTATACTTGGGCAAGTTATATATTCTAAATCTGTTTCACCAGCTATAAAATGAGGATAATATAAATACTTTCCCGTTATAGGGTGGTTGGGAGAAGTACATTTAGTGTAGTGCCCGGTACACGGTAAGCACTCAAATGTTAGCTACTATTTATTTTGATGAGAGGGAAGTTAAAGCCAAGGAAGATAAATGAATCCTATAAGTGAACAGAGGTACTTGTAGTAGAGATACAGATTTTTGTTTTAATTACAGTCTCCCCTTTTACATTTTATACATTCATGTACCTATTCACAGGCAGATTAGATTTTCTTAGACCCAAAGATTAACAAGAAACAAAAAGGAAGTGGTATTATGGGGGCAAGGCTATATTTGTGAAGCAGTAGCTCCATAAAGCTTATTATCTGTTTAGGTGATAAATATGCGTACCATCAGACCAATGGACATTGAAGCCGTAGAAGCCAGTGTCATGAAGACAAATCATCTCATAACCGTGGAAGGAGGCTGGCCACAGTTTGGAGTAGGAGCTGAAATCTGTGCCAGGATCATGGAAGGTATTTCAAAGGAACTACTTCTAGAATACAGTAAAGCTATAATAAACATTGTGTACCAAAATATGTACTGGCTAAAGAGATCGAAAGCTAGAGGTGGCCAAATGACTTGAACTTTCAACTTGTCAGCTTGGCACTTCACCTTTGGGTAAAATATTAAAAAAACCAAAAACCATTCCCTGGGCCGGCCCGGTGGCGCACTGCTACA
>NW_007774543.1:3680-4018 GCF_000696425.1 Galeopterus variegatus | reverse complement strand
CCCCGGCCCATACTTTAAACACTATCTTAGCTTCACCTTCTCTGTGAAACCTTCCCTGACACAACACTCAATGTGAGGACAAGTAACCATTCTCCCTCCTTAGTGCTGCTGTTTTACCTTCCACTTTCTCCATTACACTCACCACTCACTGTTACCTACCTCCCCTTCTAACATGAGCTCACTAACAGAAGGGATCATGTCCTTTTTATTTGTTGAATTACTTAGGTTATTCAACAGGTCCTCAAATAGTGTTTATTACCATGAATAATCATATGTACACATACACACTATATAATCCCTTAGAAAAGGGTAGAAAATGTTAAGAAAGTCTTAATCTA
>NW_007774543.1:1361-2853 GCF_000696425.1 Galeopterus variegatus | reverse complement strand
GACCGGCCGCACCACGCTCAGCCAGTGAGTGCTGTGAGCGCACTGGTCATCCCTATATAGGCTCCGAACCCGTGTCGCCACGGGCTCGGCCCTGGAGATATATTTTAAGGGCTAATTTTTATAAGAATTTCTTTTTTTTTGGAATAAGAGAAGTGATTTATTTTCCAGAATAAACACTGGTAATTAGACATGTGTGCCAAATATCACAAGAGGCCTACTTTCAGTAGCATAAAGGGTAACTTCAAAATCTCCCCTAATGTTTGAGAGGACAGAGACTTTCCCTGTCCCTGCTCCCCAGAGACAAAAAGTCCATGGGAGTTGATATCATTATCTCCTGCCAAAAAGATAGAGATCCAACCAAGGCATACAAATTTTGAAATGATTCTGCAAGCATTAAGTACAAGCATACCATTCATTAAGCCCCACAAAAGCGCTGGCATAATGAAAACTGATGCCTTATCAAGATCTTCCCTTAGATTTCCTATTATCATCAAGTAAATTCCTTCAAAATCCTTAGATTCCAGAAAAATATATATTAAGTAAAACACTATACTCACAGCACACTACATTTGGAAAAATGAAAAATTTGACAAGTAATTTGACAATAACCCAATAACTTCCTTGCTATCATTCTTGAAGATTAAGTTAATGTAAAACATCAGATCCTTTGAAGTAGTCTCCTCAGTCATGCCAGTTTCTTTAAGAAAGTGGAAATTTATTACTTAATAAATAACTAGTTGTAGGGAAAAAGTTAGTGTCATTTTATAATTCCTTCTGTATTTTGCTTATAGAGGTCATATATAATGAACCAAACTAAATAAGTGTCCTTAAAATAATGAACTAGAGCACCTAATTTCTTCTTCCTCAGAGGAAAGGCTTTATTGTCACAAAAGTTAATTGAATCCTTATATTTGACCCTATTTTTTATCTGTGTTCTCTATTAACTAACCTCCTTTATCCTTTTTATTTTCTTCCTCTGACTTGCCCTTTTTTCTTTGTCCCTAACTGCTATTATTAGAAACTAAAAGTCCTGTCAGACTCTTAAGTTAAATTACTAACTACCTAGATGCCAATGTCTACACCAATTTTATCATGATATTCAAGAGTGCCACACACTTACTAATTACTACTAATCTCTGATTGCTCTGCTCTAGCAGTAAATTCCTTATTTACAACTAGTTGAAATACCCACATTTTTACTATGTATCTTAGGGTCTGACAGAAAAAATACTCAGTCAGATTAAGACTATTCAACAAAAAATTCTAGTTTAAATGGACTGTATAGAATGCTATATTCTCCACACTGTTCCTACAGCCACCTTTTGAAAAAAATCAATAGAGAAAACAAACCTTCAAAAGAATAGTCTTGCATTTTGTTATTTTAAGTTGTCTAGAGAAATCTAATTATTTTCACAAAATGTTGTCTTCCCTTTGCAAACCAGATCATATTTCATATAATGCTTTATACTACAATTACATGGGTGAGTCATTT
>NW_007774543.1:0-623 GCF_000696425.1 Galeopterus variegatus | reverse complement strand
CCTTTTGAAAAAAATCAATAGAGAAAACAAACCTTCAAAAGAATAGTCTTGCATTTTGTTATTTTAAGTTGTCTAGAGAAATCTAATTATTTTCACAAAATGTTGTCTTCCCTTTGCAAACCAGATCATATTTCATATAATGCTTTATACTACAATTACATGGGTGAGTCATTTGCAGGATGCATAATAGGGTTTTTAAAAATCTGCTAAGGTAAAAACTTTGAAGTGCAAAGTTCAAAGCTGCACAGTTGGAGGCATTCCAGGACAGAACTTTAAAAGTGACTGAAACCATTGGTGTTCCCTTAGATTTTAATTCAGCTACGTATTAGAATCACTTGTAGAGCTTTTGAAAAATATCAATGCTAGGGCCCCACTCCAAACAAACAGAATTAGAATCTTTAGATTTGGAACAGAGGCACAGAAATTATTTCAAAGCTCCCCAGCTGACCATAGTGTGCACCTAGGATTCAAAAGCATTGGTCAGTTCTTTATAATTATTAACACAGGCTAAAATATTAAGGTATCATTTAGCACTAATAACAATTTATTCTTAAAGAAATGTTGTATTAGTCTGTTTTGTGTTGCTATAACAGAATACCTGAAACTAGGTAATTTATAAAGAA
>NW_007774542.1:3133-4019 GCF_000696425.1 Galeopterus variegatus | reverse complement strand
AGTGGGCCTGGGCTGCACAAACTCTCCATGTTCCATTGGTCTTCAGCATGGGCCCTTATCAGTTCCTGAGAGATATCTTCTAAAACCTTGGCATATTCTGCCTAATAAGAGCACTTTTGTATACTTGGGCCCAGGTCATATAGTTTATGCTGATAATATGAGTGATGGTGAATATCTGTTTTTGAATAGCTGGGGCTTTGGGCTATGATGTATCAGTTTGAACAGTGGGGTGAGGCAGTTGGGGACCACATGACTAAGAACAGACATGTGGGCTCTCCATGTCTATGTCAGCACCCTCAATAAAACTCTGGACATCACGGCTCGGGTAAGCTTCTCTGATTGGCAGCACATCACATGTGTTGTCAGACAACACTGCTGGGAGAGTTAAGTGCTATCTGTGTGATTCCATTGGGAGAGAACAACCGGAGGCTCATGCTTGGTTTCTTCAGGAAATGTTCCCAGACATTCTTTACCTTTTTGATTTTATTCTGAATCTTTGTGAAGGGGCTTCACTGTGTACTGGTTACCATCCTGCCTGAGTCCAGTGAGACAACTTTCACACAAGCAAGTTACATGAAGCAGAGTTATTAGTTAGAGGTAGGGAGCAAGAGACAATGGAAGCCTAGAATTTATTCCAAGCTGGTCCCACAAGGCTCACAAAAGCTGCCTGAGGTGAATGGAATCCCATTTGCACATGTCCCATTTACACAGCAGCTGAAGGACCCCAGAAAGCATCTCACTCTGGGTTTTATACCCCAGCGTTACATGGATCACTGGGCTAAAACCTTGAAGGACATATTGTTTCTAGGGTGGGAGTTGGGCTGAAACAGAGCCTGGGGTCCTCTGGCCAGTCTTTCCCTTATCTCAGGATACTGCATTTCCAGCA
>NW_007774542.1:0-1289 GCF_000696425.1 Galeopterus variegatus | reverse complement strand
TAGATCTTTGTTCTTGCTTCAATTTTACCAGAAATCATGTTGCTCTGGTAGGTTCTTTTTTTCCTTTTTTATTCTTTTTATTTATTTATTTACTTAAACATATTTATGGGGTGCAAAGTTGACTATCATTATTTGTGTACAGTATGTGTTGATCAAATCAATATTATTAGGCATGTTCTTCATTACGAATCATAATCACTTTTTGTGTCCCCTACCCAATTACTACCTCTCCCCCTCCCTCTCCCCTTTCCCACCTCTAGTAACTATATGTCAGTTCTTTCTTTCTGAAAAGTCAACATTTTATTATTGTTTTTATTTCTTTATTTGTTTCTTAGCTCCCACTTGTGATTGAGGACATGTGGTATTCCTTTTTCTGTGCTTGGCTTATTTCACTTATAATTTTCTCCAAGCTCATCCACGTTGCTGCGAATGACAGAATTTCATTCTTTTTCATGGCTGAGTGATATTCCATTGTGTATATATACCACATTTCCTTATCTAGTCATTCATTGATGGACATAAAGGTTGATTCCATATCTTGGCTATTGTAAGCAGAGTTGTGATGAACATGGGAGTGCAGGTATCTCTTCAACATGATGATTTCCATTCCTTTGGGTATATACCTAGAAGTGAGATTGCTGAATTGTTTGTTACTTCTATCTGTAGTTGTTTGAGAAACTTCCATACTGTTATCCATAATTGCTGTACTAGTTTGTAGTCTCATCAACAGTGTAGAAGAGTTCCCTTTGCTCCACATCCTCACCAGCATTTGTTATTCTCAGTCTTTTTAGTAATAGCTAGTCTAGTTGTAGTGAAAATATATCTCAGTGTGGTTTTGACTCATATTTCCCTGATGATTAGTGATGTTGACCATTTTTTCATGTACCTCCTGCCTATTTGTAGGCCTTGCTTTGAAAAATGTCCGTTCAGCTCCTTTTCCCCCTTTTAAATTGGATTATTTGGGTTATTTTTTTACTGTAAAGTTGTTTGAGTTCCGTGTATATAATGGATACTAAAAGTTTCTGCACAACAAAGGAAACAACCATCAGAGTGAAAAGACAATCTACTGAATGCGAGGAAATATTTGCAAACCAAACATCTGACAAGGAGCGCTTTTCAGACTGATGTCTTATCCTTCTTAGCACCTTGAACTAGATCCTGTACAGACATGCTGTAACAAGTTAGTATGAGTTTACTATGGTTTTGTAGTGGATTAAATTATGTCCCCCCAAACTTCATTGAAGCTTGAATTGTGTGCTCCAAGTTTTATGTATTAGAAACTTAGCCCC
>NW_007774541.1:2403-4020 GCF_000696425.1 Galeopterus variegatus | reverse complement strand
TAGGATCCGAACCCGCGGTGGGAGCGTCGCTGCGCTCCCAGCACCGCACTCTCCCGAGTACACCACGGGCTCGGCCCTATATTAATCTTTACGTTCCTAAATATTTAAAAAAAAATTCCAGCAACAATTTATTACTATATTCAATCAATATGGATACCACACATTTTTTAAATATCATTTTGTGGATTATTTAAACACAATGCCAGTTATGCTATACTCAGTATAAAACTCAGGTTGTGGGAGTATATAAAAGTATGATTCTATTTGTATATTAAAATATTGTATCTATTCTCTTCTTCTTCAACGCCTTACCCCTTGATGACTGGTTCAGGGGTTACTAAAGAGACAGCTCACAGACAAGAATACACAAGTGGATGTTATGTTCTAAGGTTAAACTTATAAGTCAGAAAACTGCCTGTTTCATATTTCACAAAGAGAAGCATTCTACCAAATGTTCTAGCAACTATTTAGACAAAAATGGCTAGAGTGGGGGAGAACGGGTCATGGCTGCAAGGGGACATGTTAGAAGAACATCTGTGAGAAAGAGTCTTCTGGAGTTGCCCATTGTGGTGTGTCAGAGAGGGCATGGCTTCTCTTCATGTCCCCCCCCCTGCCTCCTGTCTCCACAGAGTGAAGCAGGTATGACACTGATTTAATGTGAGCCTAGGCCATGTCGTGGAGGAGGCTGTGGGCACGGCGGCTACCTACCCCAAAAACTGTCTGGGGGGAAGACGAACCTGCATTGGGAGATAATCCATTGGGAGTGGAAGGAGGATGCAGCAGTACCCTTCCAAGGGCTTCCTGATGTCAGAAGGCAACAGAAGGGCAGCTGGCATCCTGTGGTAGACAGAAGAACCACCCAAACGTGTCCATATCCTAACATCTGGAACCTGCGACTATATTACCTTACGTGGCCAAAGGGACGTTGCAGATGTAATAAGATTATGCACCCTACATGAGGAACTCGTGCAGAAATACCTGGACCTCTACCCCAGGAGAATGAGGAGGGAGAGGAAGAGAAGAAGCCAGCAGAACATGTAGAGAACATGGCTCCCACTGAGGCCACTGTAACCAAAGAGCAGGAGGAGAAGTCAAAGTAACGGAGGCCACAAGGTACTGGGCTCCAGTCCTCCCTCCTCATAGTAATATGGACCTTTCGCAAAATGCCTTTCAGTCACCCTCCTAGAAAGTGCCTTTCCCTCTGTTGTTCTGTGCACTGTAATATACAAAGTAAGTTATTTCAATGATCAGGGGTCTCAGCTCCTTGACATATACACTGAAGAAAATTGTGTGTGTGTGTGTGTCCTACATAAAACTATCAGTGAATGTAGCTGCCACATTTGAATTCTCTTGTCTTGAATTTTGCTGCTTTGAAATAATGCGCTGAATATTCTCAGCAGAAAAAAAATCATTATCCAGGAATGTATCAAAATCTTTATTCTGATTTGTTATATCACTTTTAGCAGATTTTATACCCCTTTGGGAAATGAAATAGAAGGAAAATCATCCTCCTTTAAATATTCTGGAGTGGGGCCATTCCTCATAGAAGAGGCAGATGGTCAGACACTTATTTCTCAAAAACCATTCAACCTTGAGTATATGAGAGAGTATTATACT
>NW_007774541.1:0-1005 GCF_000696425.1 Galeopterus variegatus | reverse complement strand
CCAAGACCACTTAATGGGCCACCCAAAGGGATCATGGCCTAGTAAAGTAACTCCACATCTCCATTAGTGGCCTTCACTAGGCCGAACAGTCTCCCTTTTGCACTTCCAACTCCACATGTGCCCTCCCTGCCATTTATGTTGTGCTGGTGGCCCAAAGTCCAAGGGATGTGAGAGGGAAAGAAGGCAGGTCACATCCATTCCACCTCGTCCCCGATTGCTGCAAGCTCACACATATATGTAGGGGGGTTGGGGTGAGTCACAAGGGGCACAGTTTGGTAACAGTTATTGGAAAAATAAATCTTTCCCTGTGTGTACATTGCTGAGTTTGAACTGTGTCATATTTATTTTATAGATATAGAAAAAAAGATAGAAAATTAATAAAATCTGTGTGCTAACCAGTTATTTCTGGGTTGTATAATTATGCGTGATTTTAATTATTTACTGTGCTTTTCTGGATTTTCCAAAATTTCTACTGTTAGACTGCTAAACTGTTATTTTAAAGAAAGTGTATTGTTGAGGGGATTCCATTTTTGTTTTCCTTAATGGCTTGCACATTTTTGAGGGTATAGTCTATATCTTATACCATGTTGCCATTATTTTCCAAAGAACCTAGTATAACACTGTGTTATTGGAAAATTTGAGGAAAATTAGTGTTCACATTTTTTCTGCCAGTAAACATTGAATATGCTCATACTTATCAATTACTAGGGTGATGTTATTGCAATAATTTCTAAGTGTTTAATTACTTAGTAAAATAGTAGTAGTTCACCAAGACCCTTCACTAGTTTCTCTCTGTGTCGACAATTCCATCAATGGGAAAATAAGGGGGTTAGTTAAATTAATCCTTTTCATCCTTTCTGTACACCCACAGATCAGACTCAACAAGTGTCCAAAATGCTCTATGCTCTGCCAGTTTCTTCAGATAAGTGAACACAGCAGCTAAGTAAGCACTTAAGAAATGTGGTTAATTCATAGTTCATTTCCCATCATATAATTGTGTGTGTG
>NW_007774540.1:3740-4021 GCF_000696425.1 Galeopterus variegatus | reverse complement strand
CTAACTTAGTCTGATTAGTTGTCCTAGATCGATTAGCTCTGTCCGTTCTGTGTACTTAGATTGATGAGCTTGGTCTGATGAGTTTACTTAGATTGATGAGATTGGTCAGATGAGTTTACTTACATGGATGAGCTCGGTCCGATTAGTTTACTTAGACCAATGAGCTCGGTCTGATGAGTTTACTTGGATTGATTTGCTTGGTCTGATGAGTTTACTTAGATCGATGAGCTTGGTCTGATGAGTTTACTTAGATCGATGAGCTTGGTCTGATGAGTTTACTT
>NW_007774540.1:2026-2920 GCF_000696425.1 Galeopterus variegatus | reverse complement strand
CGATGTGCTTGGTCTGATGAGTTTACTTAGATCGATGAGCTTGGTCTGATGAGTTTACTTAGATCGATGATCTTGGTATGATGAGTTTACTTAGATCGATGAGCTTGGTCTGATGAGTTTATTTAGCTCGAACATCTTGGTCTGATGAGATAACTTAGATCGATTAGCTTGGTTTGATGAGTTTACTTAGATCGATGAGCTTGCTCTTTACAGTTTACGTAGATCGATGAGGTTGGTCTGATGAGGTAACCTAGATTGATGATCATGGTCTAATGAGTTTACTTCGATTGATGAGCTTGGTCTGATGAGTTTCCTTAGATCGATGAGCTTGGTCTGATGAGTTTACTTCGATCAATTAGCACTGTTTGATTAGTTTTCCTACATCGATTACTTGGGTCTTATTAGTTTTCCTCGATCGATTAGCTTGGTCTGATTAGTTTTCCTATATCGATTACCTTGGTCTGATTAGTTTTCCTAGATCGAGTTGCTTGGTCTGATTATTTTTCCTAGATCGATTAGTTGGGTCTGATTAGTTTCCCTGGATCGATTACCTTGGTTTGAGTAGTTTTCCTAGATCGATTAGCTTGGTCTGATTATATTTCCTAGATCGATTACCTTGCTCTGATTATTTTTCCTAGATCGATTAGCTTTGTCGGATTAGTTTTCCTAGATCTATTAACTTGGTCTTATTATTTTTCCTAGATGGATGAGCTTGGTCTGATGAGTTAACTTAGATAGAAGAGCTTGGAGTGATGTGTTTACTTTGATCAATGACCTTGGTCTGATGAGATTACTTAGATCGATGAGCTTGCTCTGATGAGTTTACTTAGATCGATGAGCTTGGTCAGATGAGTTTACTTAGATCGATGAGCTTGGTCAGATGAGTTTACTTAG
>NW_007774540.1:0-976 GCF_000696425.1 Galeopterus variegatus | reverse complement strand
GGTCAGATTAGTTTTCCTAGATCGATTAGCTTGGTCTGATTAGTTTTCCTAGATCGATTAGCTTGGTCTGATTAGTTTTCCTAGATCGATTAGCTTGGTCTGATTAGTTTTCCTAGATCGAATTGCTTGGTCTGATTAATTTTCCTAGATAGATTATTTGGGTCTGATTAATTTCCCTGGATCGATTAACTTGGTCTGAATAGTTTTCCTAGATATATTAGCTTGGTCTGATTATTTTTCCTCGATCGTTTAGCTTGGTCTGATTAGTTTTCCTAGATGGATTAGCTTGGTCTGATCATATTTCCTTGATCGATTAGCTCGGTCTGATTATTTACCCAGGATCGATTAGCTTGGTCTCATAATATTTCCAAGATCGATTAGCGTGGTCTGATTAGTTTTCTTTCATTGATTTGTCGGGTGTGATTAGTTTTCTTAGATCTACTAGCTTAGTCTGATTAGTTGTACAAGATCGATTAGCTCTGTCCGTTGTGTGTACTTAGATCGATGAGATTGGTCTGATGAGTTTACTTAGATTGATGAGCTTGGTGTGATGAGTTTACTTAGCTCGATATGCTTGGTCAGATGAGTTGATTTAGATCGATGAGCTTGGTCTGATGAGTTTACTTAGATCGATGAGCTCGGTCTGATGAGTTTATTGGATCGATGTGCTTGGTGTGTTGATTTTAATTAGATCGACGGGCTTCGTCCGTTGAGTTTACTTAGATCGAAGAGCTCGGTCTGATGAGTTTATTGGATCGATGTGCTTGGTGTGTTGATTTTAATTAGATCGACGGGCTTCGTCTGTTGAGTTTACTTAGATCGATTAGCTTCCTCTGTTGAGTTTACTTAGATCGATGAGTTCGGTCTGATGAGTTTACTTAGATCGATGAGATTAGTCTGATGAGTTTATATAGATCGATGAGGTTGGCCTGATGAGTTTACATAGATCGATGAGCTTGGTCTGATGAGTTTACTT
>NW_007774539.1:2670-4021 GCF_000696425.1 Galeopterus variegatus | reverse complement strand
GTGTGTGTGTGTATATATATATATATATATATATATATATATATATACACACACACACATACAAAAATACATTTATTCACTTTTTTTGTTAGTTTAAATGCAAGACCTCTAGAACTAAGATCATACCTTTAAGCAAAATCACATGGGGTTATGTGATACAGATTCACTTGATACTTAACATGCTAAATTCAATCCTAGTTGTTTTGCAGATAAATATATTTTTCTCCCCAACTAGATAATATACACTCCAAAGAAAGAGAGGGGCTGTATTAGTACATTTTTGTGCTGCCATGACAGAATACCTGAGACTGAGTGATTTATAAAGACCAGAGGTTTATTTGGCATAGGATTCTGGGACAGCTGCATCTGGCACTGGGCCTTAAGCTACTTCTACTCATGACGGAAAGTGGCAGGCAGCCAGCGGGTACAAGCAGATCACGTGGCAGAAGGAAGCAAGAGAGAGAGAGGGGAGGTGCTCGGGTCCTATAAACAAGCAACTCTCATGGGAACTAACACAGCAAGAACTCACTCATGACAACCCCCTGCCCCCACCCCAGGGAGAGCCTTAATCCACTCATATGGGATCCACCCCCATGACCCAACACTGCAACATTGGGGATCAGATTTCCACATGAGTTTGGGAGTGGGGGGGAACATATCCAAACTCTATTAGGGGCCACATTCTCCCTTTCCCTCTGCCTTTGGCACCTACACGGATAACACCGTGTGAGGCATTATGAAGCAGTAAAAAGAAAATGGGCTCATTTCTTTTTGGTTCCAACACTTGCATCTTTACTTACTAGCCAAGTGACCCTGAGAAAGTCAGTACTCCTTTTGAAACTTCAATTTCCTAAGCCAATTTAACACTGATTAATAATTATGTAATAGGTCCTGTGAGCATTCAGTGAGATAAGCACTTTGCACAGTTCCAGGCACATAGTTAATTCTTTTAATAGTAGTTACCACTGCTGCTGTCAGGCACACAGACCAAGCTTAATAAAGATTTTTTGAATGAGTGTTATGTTAAACATAAACATCAGCTTTCAAACATGGTAACGTGGAAATCTTATACAAAAAACTACAAATTACCTTGTAAAGACCTTATTGCCTCAAAATCCCAGAATTTGTCTAAATGGAGTCGTAGAAGTGAATGATCCTCATAGACAGTTTCATTGTTGAGCAAGGCAGGGCAAATCTCCCAGATACAAGATTTGGAGATACCTGCCGAGCAGCCTCCTGTCCCACAAAGGAGTAACCTGGCTGACTTCAGGACTAGGCTGTGAGACAGCACTGCCATTTGAAGTAGACAGCACAGGTGAGTTGTTGGCCACAGCAAGGGGCTGTCTCTTCT
>NW_007774539.1:0-1754 GCF_000696425.1 Galeopterus variegatus | reverse complement strand
TCCCATTCTGAAATTATACACTCTTGCCCTCAGAAAAGACATAAGCATATTTTGTGGACAAAATAAATTATATTCAATTGAACTTCCATCGCTGTTGACTCTGCCCCACCTATCATAAACAAGAGGAAAGTAAATCAACCACCTTAATATTCCAAAAGACAAGTTGAAATAAATAAAGTAAGAGTTTCTGGTATTCTCAGGAGCCAAATTTAAATGAAAGCATTTGTTTAATTGCATTCAATCAAAAAATAACAAAAAGCAGAAGGAAAGGAAATGTACAGATTGTGTATATTTCCATGGCTGCTATATTTTGAGTAGCTTCGGGGTTGAGTATATGAAATAATCAGTACAGAGTCTTTGTACTACACCTATGACAGCTGGGCTTGTAAATTAAAAATACCCAAGAAACAGAATAATTCTACAACTTAGCTATCTCTACAGACATATGCCTGTATTTGCTATTAAGAAAGAAGAAAATAAATAAACATTTACTTGCCTACCACTTAATTTTTAATAATTTCCTTGCCAGTATTACACGTAATAGAAGTAGAAGCAAATTAACCTGCTTTCTATGGGTATTTTAAACAACAACAACAAAGGAAAATCTCATCAAAGTACATCCATTATGGAAAACATAATTTAACAGAATTTGTCCTCTCAAAAACAAAGCAAGGTTCATATCAAGTGGTGTGGAAAGAAAGGAAAATAATCCTATTTAGCCACTTAAGTTTAAAATTAACTACATAGCATAGCAATAAAACATGGGAATGTGAGTCTAGAACAAGATATTCAATATTCTATCTAAAACTAAATATTTTTTATTTGAAATAGAAGTGTCCCATTCTTGTTGCAACAGAAGAAATAATCATTTAATGCAACATAAGAAAATCAGAATTTACCTCGCTGGACAGTTTTTCACTCAGTCCAAATAATCTTTCAATTTCTTTTTTTTTTTTTTAAAAAAGATGACCGGTAAGGGGATCTTAACCCTCGACTTGGTGGTGTCAGCACCACCCTCCGCCAGCGAGCGAACCGGCCATACGGATATGGGATCCGAACCCGTGGCCTTGGTGTTATCAGCACCGCACTCTACCGAGTGAGCCACAGGCCGGCCCAATTTCTTAATACCATTTATTTGCATAATTCTTCTCAGTTATCACAAATGTGCCTCACTTTCATGCAACAGATTTTTTTTAAAAATAAATGCTAAGTAACTTTTTTATTGTAACAAAGTTGATTGTACGGATCTGAGTAACTTTTAAATATATAAATTACATTATGTTTGCAATGTCTCAGGAGGGTTTCCTACTACTTAAAAAGATCCTTTTAGAATAAAAAATCTTTTGTGGAGTTAGAAAATAAAATAACCTCAGATGTATTACTTGTATAAGTCTCATAGTTTTGAAAATTTTAAAGCAAGTTGCTTCTTTTAGTTCTGCCAATTAGTAGAACAATTTTAAATATTTAGATTTACTTATAGCTCTGAAGTATTCTCTGAAATATCTCTATTAAATATATACAAAATGAAATGTATGAGAAAGCAGAAATAATAAAAGGGATTTTTAAAAATCTAAGAAGGCAATGTGTACATGCATGGCTTGTGAGCAAGCTTACTTATTATGCACAGTCTTACAGGAAACTAACAGATTATACTCACCACAGTGCCTGGGACACCATGTGCATTCTAAGATCAAAACAACAGAAGGGCTGGCTACACAGTAGCCAAAGCCACTCAGGGAAGGTTGTTGGGATGT
>NW_007774538.1:0-4021 GCF_000696425.1 Galeopterus variegatus | reverse complement strand
GGCGGCGCACTCTCCAGTGCGCCACCGGGCCAGCCTGAGATTTCATATCTTTAGTAGAGCATGTAATTTAGATAATACATGGTAGAGACTGGAATATTGAATGAATTAAGATTGTGATTGAATGGGGGTAAATTGGAAATGACTGAGTGAAGACTAGAATAGGATTTTAGACTTAATAACAACATATTTGAACTAGAAAGCTGATGGAGTTTGGATGTGTTGTCCCCTCCAAAACTCATGTGGAAATTTGATTCCCAATGTGTCAGTGTTGAAAATTGATTGAGTCATGGGGGGTGGGTCCCTCATGAATGGATTAGTGCCCTCCCTAGGCAGGGGGAGTAATGAGCGATTTTTGGCTCTGTTAGTTCCTGTGAGAGCTGGTTGTTTATAGGACTCTGGCACATCCTCTTGCGTCTAGTCTCTTGCTTTCTCTCTCTTGCTTCCTCTCTCCATGTGATCTGTTTGTGTCTGCCACTTTCTACTGTGAGTAGAAGCAGATTGAGACCCTTGCCAAATGCAGCTGTCCCAGAATCGTAAGCCAAATAAATCTCGGTTCTTTATAAATTACCCAGTCTCAGGTGTTTCTGTTATAGCAACACAAAATGGGCTAATACAAAAGCCATTGTAAGCAGGTAATGATTGCATATTTAAAAGAGTTTTAAAAATAATAGCAGTTGTATTTGCTCTGACTCACATAAAATGTCATAGAAGCATGGCTGTATACACAGTGTCATTCTAGTCATCTTAATAAGTCAGCTTATTGAAAAAAATCAGAGCATTATTACAGCCTATAATATATTAAATATATTTGACAAATGCTGTCAAAGTATAATGAAAATGTAAATATATTCATTATTGTGTATCAGTACTATGATTATTTCAGGAGGATTTGCCAGGTAACAAAACTCAGTGAGTTCAGTAAGGATTAATTGCTGGTTTGAATTAGTTAAGTCTAATGAAGAGTTCACTTAAAATGTAAAGGACCAAATGGGATCTTAGAAAAATTATAAAAGTTATTTCATTGGTTTAGTGAAGTTACTTGAAATTGGAACTGCAACGTCATAAGCTACAGGAAGTAATATTGTTAATACAAAAAATGATTGATTACAGGTTATTCCTTCCCTTCTCCTTTTCCATTTTCCCTCCTCTTATGCTTTAAATTTTTTTTTTTTTACTTTACCCTTTTCTTTTGTTTCAAGTTTCCTTCCCATCAGTTCTAGATCTTCAAGGATCTTTTTATTGAGAAATAAATAAAGGGAAGTAAAGAAGTTCTCTAAACATTATTAAAATGGAATGAAGATATAGCTAACAAGTTCTCAATGTTGCTTGTAATGTAAATGGTCCCATTGTCTAAACCACTATCTTCTCTATTTTGCCCTCTCTCATCACAGAATCTTTGATTAATAGGTTTTAAAATAGAATTCTATCAGTAAATTACTTATCCCAATATGTTCACTCTTTTTGACAAAACTGGAATGTTCAAAGACATAGAAACACAATCCAAAACCAATTAACATAAAGTCATCAATATGGGATGTTTATGGTATTTATGTGCTAAATGCCTCATTCATTCTGCCATATAATAGCATAAAAGCAAGAGCTGTGGGTCGTGAGTATTTTATAAGTTCTTGGATGCAGTTATTGTGAATTTTAAGGTTTTTTTTTGGGGGGGTTTGTGCACAGCCGAGGATGAGATACTTACTTGGTTTAATTTAAATAAAAGTTGAGGGTGAATGGTTGAACTTGGGAAGTGTCAGAGTTGCCTTAGTAAAAGAAATGTATTAGCTGTATTGATTAGTTCTAAGCAACAATAAATTTAAATTTGTGTAGACAGCTTTACCTGAAGTCTGTTTTGTTTGTAGATTTAAACTCAATATATTTTCTCATGCAAATGAAGTTACAATTTTTATTAAGATCTTAGACTAACCCATAAACACCCACTTAATGCATAATGTAGCAGAATTATAACACTTATAGTAATCAGATATTTTTCCTAGCTTCTGAAGTTTTGGCAGGAAGTGTGAGATTGGGGCTCCAGAAGTGGCAGTAGTAGCCGGTTGGAAGGCAGTGGAGGAAGTGTCCCCAGCTTTGTAGTACCTTAGAAGCAGTGGCGTTTTACATATGTGGGTTCTAAATCCTGTTGATTGCCTGTATTGTACAATCCAACTCATTTTTCTTTTTTGGGCCTCATTTTACATATTAAAGCTCTACTTGCCCAGTAAATCGTAGGCTCCATTGTAATATTCTAGGTTTTTTCCCTTCACACAGTCATTCATTGTGCATGAGCAATTGTAACTTTCAATTGTAAAAGCTAATTATAATGTGAAAGTGAAATCTGAGTTTTCTTCAAAAAGCTTGGAATATATTGACAGTTTTTTCTTTGAAATTACTTTAATTTCTTTTATCTTTGTTCAGTATCTTAACTTAAGCTTTTAAAATAAGAACTAATTTTCAGAAGAGCTGTTCTTTTCCATAATGTCAGAATCCCACATAGTGATAGCAAGCTAAATTTTCACTGAAGGTTGAAGAGTAATTCTCCTTTTTTTAATGGCAACACTGTCAAGGTAGTGGCAGAATGATACAAATAATTCTTGTGGGCTGTAACCATTACTATCCTACACATGTAATTTCAGGTGTATTCAGTCTTTATGCAAGCTTGAAATCTAGGCAGCTGATCTGATAGTTTGTACATGCCAAGATTTTAAAGTTTATTATATTTTTATTGAAAGTTCTCGTGTATCCAGTTGGTTTAAAAAATGTTTTAAAATGTGAATTCCTGTGGAGCTGAATTCTATGCTGTTGAATGACCATGTACTCTTTGTAGAAATGATAAAGTTTCCAAGGGATGACAAAATTACTCCTAAATTAAAGGTTTCTTGGTTTTCTATCCCTGGCAGGTTTCTGCTATCCAAAGGAATGGTAATAGACTATTTTTTTCCAAAGCTATAACCTTCAAATTCCCTTTACCTTTTTCCTTTAGGTTTGCCTCTGTATTAGCCTATTTTGATAATGCTGTGGTCAGTCCTTGAGATTATAAGATTTCTTTGCTACAGAGAGAAATAACATTATTGGAATGTGCATGCTACTTAAAGGAAGCTTTGGCTTAGTTCAACAATAATCAGATAGCTACAGTTCTATTCTGGTTTATTCTGACTGTAATTTTTGGCTGTGCTCTGGATGTCATAATATTAGTTTCAGATTGAAATGGTCATCTAAATTCAGATTTGGTATTTCCATTCTCTAGATTTTGCCATGCATATCTTTGTCCTTGTAGGAGAGATACTTCTCTGTTGCTAGTCTCCCTTTTTATAATTTTCCTGACTGTTCTTGAGGTGTTCAAGCATAGCTGTCATGGCCTCTTATTAAATTATGTTGATTTTCACGCAAAGAGCCTGTGACACTGGCTTGCCTCTGCAGGGTGGGACAAAGGTGAGGGACAGCAGGGTGTACCACCCAGTGAAGCTTATGGCTATCTTCCAGCCATGGGAGTTGGTAGGAATTCTGGAGAGCTTGGCTGTGGGTAATGAAATTCTATGTTTTCTCTGATAAAAATAGTGAAAGTGTGACATATGATAAAGTATATTGTAGAGTAGTTGTTAACTAAAGAATTTAGGCTTGATGGTCTGAATTCATCATAGGGGTCACTCAGGGCATATACAAAGACTGAGTATATATATAAATATTTTTGTCCTTTTTGAGACTGGCTGCACTGAGCTCAGCCAGTGAGCGCTGTGAGAGCACCGGTCATCCCTATATAGGATCCGAACCCGCAGCAGGAGCGCTTCTGCGCTCCCAGCACCACACCCTCCTGAGTGCGCCAAGGGCTCGGCCCCAAAGACTGAGTATTAAGAAGTAGCTAACATGTTAAAGAAAGCATTTTTTAGTGAAAAAATGGGCATTTCATTTAATATGATTATAGATGTAGCAGAATATCTTGGCATTTATCACTGAACTTTGTTTTTTTTTTTTTTTTCCTTTTTGACTTTTTTACTGACCGGTAACGGGATCGCAACCCTCGGTG
>NW_007774537.1:0-920 GCF_000696425.1 Galeopterus variegatus | reverse complement strand
CAAAGTAGTGAGTTTAGTTTTTACAGAAACATTAGCTCTCTTTACAGAATTATATTTGATTGATTTCCATAGTATTTTATTTTATTTTTACCTATAATAAGTACAGGTGGCACAAATAGGTTTAAAAAGAAACACAGATGACCTATTGAGTATACAGATCATTTTTGGAGCAAAAGTACATAGACAAGACGGGGGATGGTTACAGAGAAATTGGTAAAGGGCCACAAAAAATGCTTACATTGTGTAACAATACAATTTAAAAAATAATAAATTAAAAAATAAGTTAAAAAAAAAAAAAAAAGACAACAGCTTTCACTAGCCACAAGCTCTCCGCGTGCTGTGGGTGATTGGTTAACCTGGCCAGGTGATAAGGCAAGGGACCCCCAAACTTCTCTGTACACCAGAATCACCTGGAGAGTTTTTAAACACATCCCAATGCCCATGTTACCCTCCAGCCCAGTAAAGTTAGAAAGCCTGGCAGTGGGGTCCAGGCATCAGTATTTTTTTTAAAGATTCCAAGGTGGTTGCGGTATGTGGCAAAGTTTGGAAACCACGGTGTTATAGGATTACAGGATTACAGGATCGTTGTAAGAGTTAAGTGGTATTAGGAGAATTTAGCATTTCTTGGCACCTTCTAGATATTCAAAGTGCAACTCCAGAGTGGGGTAAAATAAGTATATTGCTTCCTGTGGGGAGAACAGGCATGCGGTGATTTGGTTTGATCTAGACTTAAGGTGTAAGAGCTGGCCGGATAGCTCAGGTGGTTAGAGCATGGTGTTGCAACACCAAGGGGAAGGGTTCAGATCCCTGTACTGGCCAGCTACCAATCCTACATATTAATGAAGGATTACTCAAGACGGACTGCATTATGTTACTTAAACCTTACAGCCTTGACCTCAGACATCAAAAGTCAGTGAGGA
>NW_007774536.1:0-4022 GCF_000696425.1 Galeopterus variegatus | reverse complement strand
CCTCTTTTTAATCCTTCCCTCCCACTCTTTCCTGCCCTCTCCATCTGCAGGCAACTACCAGTCTATTTTCTATTACTTTAGATTATTTCTCATTTTTTGGAACTTACATTCATATAGAATGTAATCATCCCGTATGTACTTGTGTATTTGTGTGTGTGTGTGTGTGTGTGTGTGTGTGTGTGTGTGTGTGTGTGTGTGATTTCTTCCACTCATCGTAATTATTTCAAGATTCATCGTGTTGTATTGTGTATCAATAATGTCATGCTTCAATAGTCTCTGTTTCATTTTAGATCATTTTTAG
Organism: Galeopterus variegatus; assembly: GCF_000696425.1. NCBI lineage: Eukaryota > Metazoa > Chordata > Mammalia > Dermoptera > Cynocephalidae > Galeopterus > Galeopterus variegatus. The sequence goes on along the minus strand of NW_007774536.1, from coordinate 3,721 downwards.
ATTTTTTTTTGTTCTGCGATGTCCAATCTTCCCTTAATTCCATCCAGTGTATTTCTTATCTCACACATTGTAGTTTTTATATCAGTTCAATTTTGATCTTTTTAATATTTTCTGTGTCTCTACTTAACTTTCTGAACATATGAAATACATTTATCATAACTCTTTTAATACCCTTGTCTGTGTTAGTTATGAATTTGGTTTCAGCGGATAAATTTTTCTCCTTGTTATGGTTTGTATTTTCCTGTTCCTTTGCATGTTTAGTAACTTTTTAACTAGTTTTTAACTAGTAACTGCCAGACATTATCATTTTACCTTGTTAGGTGCTGGATATTTTTTTATTTCTATAAATATTCTTGAGGTTTGTTTTATGATGCTGTTAAGTTGTTTAGAAATTATTTGGCCCTTTCAGATGTCATTTTAAGCATTTTTGAAGTGGGACCATAACTGTCTAGGGCTAATTATTCTTACTACTGAGGAAAGTTCCTCCTGAAATCTCTGCCTAGCACCATTTGCTCTGTGATGTTTTCAAGTGTGACTCTTGGGAACAGGCATCTATATCTCAGCCATGTGTGCGCACTGAGCACGGCCACCTTTAATCCTTTTGGGTGGTCCTTTTCCTGGTCTTGGCTATGTTACCCTCACATTCACACACTGATCAGTGCTCAGCTGAGTAACTGAAAGGAGCTCTGCAGATCTCTGGACTTCTTTCTCTGTGCGGCTCTCTCTTTTTGGTGCTCTGTCCCACACACTCTAATTGTCCTGGTCTCCCCAGACTCTCAGCCTCCTTCACTCAGGCTGTCTGCTGAAGCTGACCTGGGTTCCCCTCCCTGCACCATGATCTGTGAGCTGCGGCAATCATAGGCTCACTTTGTTTGTTTCTCATCCTTCAAGTATCACCATCCGCTGAGGCCTGATGTCCATGTACTGAAAACCATTATTTCACATATTTTGCCCATGTTTTGGTTATTTCAGGTAGGAAGGTACATCTGGTTTCAGTTACTCCATCTAGGTGCAAAGTGAAAGTCCCTTGTAATCCTTCTGAGGATTAGCAGTAATATATTTAAAGCTCAGAGCCCAGTTCCTGGCTCCTAATGAGCATCCAATAATGGCAATAACTGTGGCGGTGGTGGCAGCAGCGGTAGAGGGTAGTGTTGCTGCTCATGTTCTCCACGTTATTATTGTAACTCAGTTGCCCCAGAACTCAACAGCTTATGAGTGATTGTGAGGTCATACTAGCAGCAAAAACAAACAAAAAACACACATACACACACAAAAACAGAAACATCAACCTGATTTCTGTCCTGCCAAATCTCTCCGGTATCTCTGATGGCTTCAGGGAACCTCACAAATATACTCACAAAGAAGGATTCTCCTAGGACTATTGTCCCTCTGATATCCATCCTGGTTCTTTACCCACCTCCTCAAGGCATCACAGACCCTGTGTCTTCCCCACCGCCACTCTGCTGGGACTGTGTTTTCATCTGCATCTCTGCTGAGCATTGTGGTCTCTGTCACTGCCTTGGCAGGTGCTATGGTCTCCGTTTCTGCTCTTCTGGGCCCAGAGATGTTTGCTTTGTGGGATATAATCTCCTCCTCCTGCCTTACCAGAAAGTACCACCAAATACTCTAGAGTCCTCATGGTGCCAAAGAACCAAACTGGTCAGTTCCCAGTGATGGGAAGGCCATTCTCCATTCAACACCTGGTTTTAGAGAACTGCCGTTTCTGCTCTTCTGGGCCCAGAGATGTTTGCTTTGTGGGATATAATCTCCTCCTCCTGCTTTACCAGAAAGTACCACCAAATACTCTAGAGTCCTCATGGTGCCAAAGAACCAAACTGATCAGTTCCCAGTGATGGGAAGGCCATTCTCCATTCAACACCTGGTTTTAGAGAACTGAAGTGCATGTGCTTCAACGTCTGCCAGACGGTTTAGAGCACCAGCTCTTTCTAATTTTACTCTCAGCCGCCCTAATGTCCGTAGGATAAGAATATTCATTGTCTCTGTTCTGTTCATTGTTGCAACTCTACACAGAACACAGGGACTGCTACATATTAATGCCTCAGTAAAAGTGTTTTGGATGAATGGATGAGTCCAATGAGAACTGAGCTAGAAGAAAACATGAGGACTCTCTGCCAACAACTAAGGCTTTTGTTCCGGACACGTGAACTGTGCCTGGCTCCTTCTCCCATTGCAGGGAGTTCACATAGGAGGCTCGTCAGTCTCCATTAAACACAGCTCTCTGGCAGGAGAGCCCCTCCAATTGGCCAGTCCTGCCAAGATATATCTGGAACCTCAGCTACACCATCAGGCAGTAGGCCAAGAAGTCACTGCTATCCTATTTCCCATCTTAAATAATGCCCAGCTATGTTGTCCAACCAAGCTCGCCAGACACTGTTAAACAATATGCAGCAGATGATAACTACATAGTCCAAAGAACACAATGCCTACTAAATAAAATGCCCCAAACTGGCCCATAAATGTAGCACTGGATTCCTTCTCTTTCTTCAAGTCCATCCCTTGTTGATGCAGAAAAATCCAAATTCTAAAGAAATCAATTTTTTAACCTCCTATTGTCATAGGAAAAATTCTAAAATATACAAAAATCTTCCTTCCACCACTTGCTTTCCTTTTAGCTCACCCCAGCCAGAGGGGTCACACTCAAGGCAGAACCATTTCTGGCTTTCTCTGGTTTCTGTCTTCAGCAGCTGCGGTCTGCTCCATCTTCCCCTGGAGATGAGGACACTGCCTCCCCCACCTTCTCATCCAGCCTCTCATGTGTTTCATTTTCTCAAAAATCCCAGGGGATTAACAGGATACATAAGAATACCACTTCACCAATTCCACCCCACAAAATTGCGAAAATACAAGTAAATCCCCACGTTAAATGTGGCTATTGCCACAGCTTGTAAGTTAAGCCCCAACACTCCTATGCAATAGCATTTCCTAAGGAAGAGTGACAATGTCTCCATGCTGTAATGCATCTGTTGCAACCTAGAGTTACATTGCCACTAGCATACTACGGATCACAGCACAGGACTAACCCTTTGCTCATCATGGTCTTGGCGGTGGCCCACTGACTCTTTGAACAAAGTCAGTGCAAAGCATCCCTGCAGAACATTGCCAGAGTTAACTGATCCCTCATGCTCTGGCCATGGTGAGGATGGTGGTCTTCTATCTAGTATATAAGTCCCAGCTGTCATCTGATCCTGCTAAGGGACATGGGTACAGAAGACCATGGACATCTCTGGGCAATGAGAGATGGACGAGGACAGTGAGCAGGCTGCAATGGTCATTTGTTCACTCCTGGTAACCCCAGACTTAGAGGAAGTAGTTCAGAGAAAGGCCTGTTGGGTCACACACCATACAGTGGAAACCATCTTTAGTCATTCCCATGGAAAGTGAAACAGGCTAGTGGTCTAACACCCAGGTTTTAGAAACCAAAGGACATGTGTTTGAGTATCTGCACCACCATTTCCTATCTGTGGGACTTTGAGAAACTTCTCCTTCTGAGATTCTTTCTTCATCTCTAAAATCCGGAATTTTATGTGATGCAGCATCTAAAGCATTTGTCATGGAGCCTGGGTGGTGGTTTATGTGCTCAGTAAATGGAAGCGGTCAAGTGGCATGAGGAGCACAGACTTAGACAGAGCTGGCCTCAGACTCCAGTCACAGTCTCTGCTGTAGCCGCCCAGGCGCATGTCCTCTCTCCAGTCACAGTCTC
>NW_007774535.1:0-4022 GCF_000696425.1 Galeopterus variegatus | reverse complement strand
CCCCATTGGCCAATTGTATGTCTTCTTTTGAGAAATGTCTATTTGGAACCTTTCCCCATTTTTTGATTGGATCATTTGTTTTTTCACTATTGATTTGTTTGGGTTCCTTGTATATTCTGGATATTAACCCCTTGTTTATCAGTCACTTTTGTTTTTTCTTTTAGCAGCTGGCCAGTACAGGGATCCAAACCCTTGACCTTGGTATTACAAGACAGTGTTCTAACCAACTGAGCTAACCAGCCAGCCCATTAATCCCTTGTTTAGATGTATAGTTTGCAAATACTTTCTCCCATTCTGTAGGTTGTCTCTTTGTTCTGTTGGTTGTTTCCTTTGATGTGCAGAAGCTTTCCAATTTGAAGTAAATCCATTTGTTTATTTTTGCTTTTGCTGCCTGTGCTTTTGAGGTCTGATTTGTAAAATCTTTGCCTAGTCCTATGTCCTGAAGCATTTCCCCTTGTTTTCTTCTAAAAGTTTTATACTTTCAGGTCCTACATTTAAGTCTTTAATCCATATTGAGTTGATTTTTTTTTATAGATGAGAGATAGGGGTCTAGTTTCATTCTTCTGTGTATGGATCTCCAGTTTTCTCATTACCATTTATTGAAGAGACTGTCCATTCCCCAATGTATGTCCTTGGCTCCTTTGTTGTAAATCAGTTGGCTGTAGCTATATGGATTTATTTTGGGACTATCTATTCTGTTTCAGTGGTCTATGTGTCTGTTTTTGTGCCAGTACCATGCTGTTTTGATTACTATAGCTTTGTAGTATAATTTGAAGTCAGGAAGTGTGATTCTTCCCACTTTGTTCTTTTTGCTCAGGATTGCTTTGGCTATTTGAACTATTTTGTTATTCCATGTAAATTTTTGTATTGTTTTCTCTATTTCTGTGAAGTACATCATTAGTAGTTTGATGGAAATTGCACTGAACGTGTAGATCACTTTGGGTAATATGGTCATTTTGACAATATTGATTCTTCCAGTCCATGAATATGGGATGTCTTTCCATTTTTTGTGTGTCTTCTCTAATTTCTTTAGTCAGTGTTTTGTAGTTTTCCTTGCAAAGATCTTTTACGTCCTTGGTTAAATTTATTCCTAAATATTTTATTTTTTTGTTGTTGCTATTGTAAATGGGATTGCTTTTTTGATTTCTTCTTCGGCTATTTCATTGCTTGTGTATGGAAATGCTACTACTGATTTTTGTATGTTGATTTTACATCCTGCCACTTTAAATTCTCCCATTAGGTCTAGAAGGGTTTTTTGTTGTTGTTGTTGTTTTGTTTTGTTTTGTTTTGCTTTGCTTTGTTTTTTTAGGCCTAGAAGGTTTTTGGTAAAGTCTTCAAGTTTCTCTTTACATAAAATCATGTCATGTACAAAAAGGGACAATCTGACTTCCTCTTCTCCAATTTGGATGTCCTTTATTTCTTTCTTTTGCTTAATTGTTTTGGCTAGGACTTCCAGTACTACATTGAATAAAAGTGGTGAGAGTAGGCATCGTTGTCAAGTTCTAGTTCTTTGGTGGAAAACTTTCAGCTCTTCCCTATTCAGTATGATGTTAGCTGTGGGTTTGTCATATGTAGCTTTTATTGTATTAAGATACTTTACTTCGATACCTATTTTTTTTTGTAGTTTACTTTTATTTTTATTCTGTTCAGAGTCAATGACAGTGATGACTTAATCATGACAGAAAACAAAGTAGGAAAAATTGCCATTCACATTCAGAAGGAAATGTTTAACTTGTTTCACATTACAGATAATTGCTACAAGGGGAAATACTGCAGCATCATGTTCAACTTCAAGGATCCTAACAATCAGGTGTGTGTGATCACTATGTATTGGAATATTCCTGATGCAGAAATAAACTTGGTATCTATTTTTTAATTATTTATTTATTATTGGAACATAGTTGATTGTACATATCTGTGGGGTACAGTACTGAATATCAGTACCTGTGTGCAATATGTGTTGAGAGTTTTTATCATGAAGAATGTTGAATTTCATCAAATCAAATGTTTTTCCTGCATCTATTGAGATGATCATGTTTTGTTTTGTTTTGTTTTCATTCTGTTGGTGTTATGCATTAAGTTTATTGATTTGTGTATGTTGAGACATCCTTGCTTGCATCCCCAGGATAAATCCCACTTGGTCATGGTGTATAATATTTTTGATGTGCTGTTGGATTCAGTTTGCTAGTATTTATTGAGGATTTTTATAACTATGTTCATCAGGGATATTAACCTGTTGTTTTCTTCTTCTGTTGTGTCTTTGCCTGGTTTGGGTATTACAGTAATTCTGGCCTCATAGTATGAGTTTGGAAGAATTCTGTCTACTTTAATTTTTTGAAGTAGTTTATGAAGCATTGTTATTAATTCTTTTCTGATCTTGGGCTTTTATTTTGTTGAGAGACTTTTTATTACTGATTCAGCATTGTTACTTATTATTGGTCTGTTCAGGTTTTCTATTTCTTCTTGGTTCAATCTTGGCAGGTCCTGGTCCTATGTGCCCAAATTTATCCATTTCCTCTAGGGCTTCACGTTTATTGGCATATGGTTGTTCACAATAGTTTCTAATAATCCTTCATATTTTGTGGTAACAGTTGTAATGTCTCCTTTTGCAACTTTGATTTCATTCACTTGGGTCTTCCCCACCACCCATTCCCCCCTGCCTTGGTTAACCTAGCTAATGGTGTGTCAATTTTGTTTATCTTTTTGAAAAACCAACTTTTTGTTTTATGGATCTTTTGTATTGTATTTTTAGTCTCAATTTTATTTATTTATGCTCTGATTTTTATTATTTCTTTTCTTCTACTTCTTTTGGATTTGGTTTGTTCTTGCTTTTCTAGTTTCTTCAGATGCATTGTTGGGTTATTTTAAATCTTTCTTTTTTTTTCTTTTACTTTTTTTTTTGACGTAGGCATTTATAGCTATAAACTTTCCTCTTAATACTGCCTTGGCTGTATCCCATGAGTTCTGGTATGCTGTGTTTCTGTCTTCATTTGTGCTGTGAATTGATTGAATTGTGTCCCCCAAAGTTTATATATTAGAAGCTTAATTTCCACTGTAACTGTTCAGAGTGGGAAATCCTATTATGGTAATTGAAAGGTGGAGACTTGAAGAGGTGGTTAGATTGTAGGACCATGCCATAGTGAGTGGATTAATAATGGCAGTCAGGGGCATGGTTCTGAGAGCTTTAAAAGGAGAGCATGTGAGAGTCTCTCTCTACTCTGCTTCACCATTTACTGCCATGTGATACCCCTACATTACTGTAAAGCCACCACCAAAGAAGACCCTCATCAGATGTGTCCCTTGGATTTTGGACTTCCCACCCTCAGAAACTGTAAGCAATAAATTTCATTTTCTTTACACATTACTCAGCTCCAGGTATTTTTTTATAAACAACAGAAATGGACTGATACAATTTGTTTCAAATGTTTTGATTTCTGTCTTACTCTCCTTCGACCCACTTTCCTTCAGAAGCATATTATTTAATTTCCAAGTATTTGTGTAGTTTCATCAGTTCCTCTTGTTTTTGATTTCTAGTTTTATTCCTTTAGGGTCAGAAAAAATACTTGATATGATTTTGAATTTTTTGAACTTGTTGAGAGTTATTTTGAGGCCTAGTATATGGTCAGTCCTGGAGAATGTTACATATGCTGATGGAAAGATTGTATATTTTGCAGCTGTTGGGTGAAAGCCTTTGTAAATGTTTGTTAGGTCCATTTGGTCTATGGTGCCATTTAAATTCACTGTTTCCTTGTTGATTTTCTGTCTAAATGATCTGTCAAATGCTAACAGTGGGGTGTTAAAGTCCCCAACTATTATTGTGTTGGTGTCTGTCTCTCCCTTTACATCTAATATTTGTTTTATATATTCATGTGCTCCAGCGTTGTATGCATATGTATTTAAACTTGTTATACCTTCTTGCTGTATTGATCCCTTTTTCATTTGATAGTGCCCTTCTTCATCTCTTAGTATAGATTTTTATTTAATGTCTGCTTTATTTTGCACAAATATACCTGTTCCTGCTT
>NW_007774534.1:1562-4022 GCF_000696425.1 Galeopterus variegatus | reverse complement strand
GGAGCTTCTTAAAGCTATCCATAGGTGGCCTGGGAAGGGGGTTCCAGATGGCCCTGATCCTGGGTGGGTCCTGCTCCAGCTGAGGGGCCCAGGGAGGAGGCAGAGGCCACGATGGTGATGGTGAGGGACTGGCTTGAGCCACAGCCTCATAAATGCATATACGTATATGTAAAATCCTTTATTGGTTGTGTATGTTGAAAATACCTACCAGGGGCTTCTGGTCAAGATGATGGAATAGACAGTCCCCAGCGTCACTCTCTCCCACAAATCAACCAATTTACAACTATTAAAGTGTAACAACAGCCAAGCTGTGGTTGCTAGAGCTCAGGGGAAGAGGAGGAGAGACCTATGGAGTTCACGAAGGCGGGATAAGCCGTGATGAGAGAAAGAAAGGACCACTCCCACTATTTTGAGCCCAGGCCAGCCACATCAAGGCTGGCCCTGGTGAGCACATCGAGCAGGAGCTGGCAAAAGCCACTGCTGTGCCCTTCGTACAAAGTTGCTTGGAGGCAGCAGGAAAGAAGAGGGTCTTGGTGGCCCACAGGCCAGCACGACCACTAACAGGGTTCTTGTGGACCCACATAGGCATGAGGAGCCACAGACAACTGAAAAAAGGAGCTAATCAGAGGCCAGTGGGTCATTGCAAAGGACTGGAGCATGCCCACCCCATGGAAAGTGTTTGGAGCACAGGTGGTGGGGGAGACGGGCCCTCCAGGAGAACACTGGGGCACATCATGGACAGCTGATCTGTCCCCCAATCAGCACAGGCCTACTCAGTGAAGACTGTTTAGGAATAAAGAATTGCAGGGGGTGCAGTTTGCTGAAAAGACTCAGGCCCAGACCAGAGTTTCCACACAACCCAGGTGTACCAGACCTCACAAGACCCAGAAGTACATACAATGTCAACAATTAAAACCTGAGCTGCACAAAAAGATTTCTTCAAGGAATCAGCAGCAAAGCAGCAATTAAGCTCAATGCCAAGGCTCAAATGCTGGTCCCCACAGGAAGTTCCCCAATTTTAGGAGTAAGCAAAGGACAACAAATTAGTTCCAGTGAAATTTAAGTGGTAGGAATAGCAAATGATCCAACACAGAACTGAAAGAAAAAACAAAGTACCCACAACTAGAGACAAAGTTTCATATTAACTAGTAAAGGTCTAACACCACCAAAGAACACCTATAACACCCAGAAGGACCAGAAGTCCCCGGGGCTCCCCAGCCAGGGAGTGGGTAAGGCTGTGGGTCTCAGCCACACACCCCCAACATCTACAACCAGAGCAGCATCAACCACCCAGCTGTTGTAGGAAGCACCCCAGGCTCCCCTGCTGGAGTGATGGGGGTGCCATGGGCCTCAACCAAGCCCCCTCCTTCCTACTCCTCTCACCCTATTTCCTTCCCCTCTCCACCTCCCCCCAACTGCTCCACAACAACATCTTAGAATGTAAAAAAAAATTAATAAATAAATAATTTTTTTTTTAAAAAGAAAACACGATATCCAAGTTTCTAAGTTATCATTTTGCTTTCTATATGGTGTCTTTAGAGGACTAAATGTTTCTAATTTTAATAAAGTCAAGGTCAAGTATATCATTTTCTTTTAAAGTAAAAAGGTTCTATATAATGTATAGAAACTCTTTCCCAAGTTTTTGTGTAAGAAATCTAAGCCAATATTGAAAAGGCATTCACCTACATTGTCTACTAACAGTTTTAAAGTTTTAGTTTTGACATTTAAGTAATTAATGCACCTAGAGTTGATTTTTTAAACTTAACAGTATGAAGCAGCGGTCCAGTTTCATCTTCTCCATGTAGATAGCCATTGTTTCCACTTCCACTTGCTGAACTGACATCAACCTCTGTCATATACCAAAATCCCAGACATGCACAGGTCCATTTGGGGCTCTCTTTCATTCCATTGGTGAATTTATGTTAATGTCAGCGCTGTGCTGTTCTGCTTACTGTAGCTTTGTAGTAAATGCTTATGTCTAGTAAGACAAGTCCACTTTCATGCTCTTCTATTTCAGAAATATTCAGCTAATATTAGCCCTTCATATTAACACATAAAATTTAGAATCGTTTTCATTGAGGTCTTTGGAAAGCCTTTTGGGGATCTTGTTTGCTCTCTCCCTTGAATCTACAGAAAGTTTTAGGGAGTAATACAACTAAGGGAATGACAGTGGAATTTTCTATAAATTCTCTAGCATATCTCTCGTGGCAGAACGAAAGTTCTCATCTACCCTCATCCTAAGGGCCATAGAACAGAGTGCTGCAATTCAGAATTCTTTTTTTTTTTTTTTAAAGATGACCGGTAAGGGGATCTTTTTTTGTATATATATATATAAAGATGACACGCTCAGTGAGCAAACCGGCCATCCCTATATAGGATCCGAACCCGTGGCCTTGGTGTTGTCAGCACCGCACTCTCCCGAGTGAGCCACGGGGCCGGCCCTAGGTAAGGGGATCTTAA
>NW_007774534.1:0-632 GCF_000696425.1 Galeopterus variegatus | reverse complement strand
TATATATATATAAAGATGACACGCTCAGTGAGCTAACCGGCCATCCCTATATGGGATCCGAACCCGGGGCCTTGGCGTTATCAGAACCACACTCACCCAAGTGAGCCACGGGCCGGCCCCTGCAATTCAGAATTCTGAGGCCTGATATTTTCATATTTGTGTCCCCTCTGAGTACACATTCTGGTTCACATCCTTTGCTGTTTCCACCTAGCTGTTCCCGTCAGGTCAGGCCCTGTGTAAATGTCCACCTCAGACCCCAGCCTGTCATCCTGCATGTGCATCCACCTCTCCCACCAGTTTAAACACTTTCCTGCACCAGCTTCCCCAGACCTCTCCCTGCTCAGCTTCCTACCCAGACTCCCCATTTGCCTGGCCCCATGAGACTCTGGTGGCTCCTCTTTGCAGACCTGCCTGACTTTGTCCCGACATGCTTTTAGGTTACCATCTTTGGTCATCTTTTTCAACATCATGACCAAGGAAACCCTCCCAGAAGCTGTCTGGAGCGTCTGACCTCTTGTCAAATCTCAGTAGCAAGAGCACAGCCAAATGTCTCCTCCCTCTCACTGCTCACGAGAGGAAGGTGACCTTTGCACAGTTGTCCTGCACTGATCAGGCCTTACCTCTGAGCTGGA
>NW_007774533.1:0-4023 GCF_000696425.1 Galeopterus variegatus | reverse complement strand
AAGTAGGTTGAAAAAAAATTGCATGTTCACACTCACAATCATGTAGGAGATGAACACATGTCTTCCTCAAGACTCCTAAAATTCCATTTTCTTACCTTATCTGGGATAGACAAAGTTGCAACTCACCAGATATGTTGTATTTTTCTTTTCCAATATAATTGACAAAAGTCCTGAAATATCAAACTGTCCAAAAGAGAAGGGAAAAAGACACAGTTAGTCTCTGCTCTCCAATGTGTCCCTTTTACCCCATCCCCCAAATATAAAGTAAAATTTGGGGTGCTCCATAAAGCTGTGTATTAATGTCCCTTCCAAAAGAGAAGGGAAAAAGACACAGTTAGTCTCTGCTCTCCAATGTGTCCCTTTTACCCCCATCCCCCAAATATAAAGTAAAATTTGGGGTGCTCCATAAAGCTGCGTATTAATGTCCCCTAAAGCTGTGTATTAATGTCCCTCACGAACCCAGTATTTCCTTATTCTTATTTTCTATAGATGCTTCTGAAAATTAAATATGTATATAAATCATGTGAGGGTCTTGTTAAAATGCAGATTCTTATTCATTAGGTCCTGGATGGGGCTTGGGACTCTTCATTTCTACCAGGCTCCCAGGTGATTCTTCCCCTGGCAGTCAGAGGTCACTCTGGGAGTAGGAAGGTCCAGCAACAGGTGGTGCATGACTTTTATACCACTATTGTCATTTGGTGGTAACTGTCTGTTCATCCTCTGTGTTAGACTGTCTGCTCCTTTAGGCAAGAAACGTGTATATATGTGGCATGTACATCTCCAGAGACTAACATATCTCATGTAGACATATAGTGATTATGAAAATACACGTGATAAAAGATTTAGTAAAAAATAAAAATCAATAACACAAATTCATAACAATCTCTCAAGATTGTATGATGGGTTGAGAGACGCCTAATAAGCTAAGTGTTTGGAATGAAAAGACAGTGGAGGGAAGTTTTAAAAAACTATGGTAGAGGTTCAAGGAGAGTCCTGGACAAATGTTTTGAGTACTAAGTATTTAGCATAGTACCAAGCCAATGTGATATTTATTATAGTTAAAATATATACTTGTGAATGGAGTATTAATACAAAAACCAACATGAATAATTGCAAAACAATTATGTGGGACAAATGAAGACAGACAGTAAAGACAGTGTGCTGTGTCACTCCATTTATATAAAGCTCTAGAAAATGTGAAATAATCTGTAATTACAAAAAGCAGATCAGTGACTGCTTGCAGATGGGAAGACAAGAAATCGGGGAGGGAAGGAGGGTTTACAAAGAAGCACAAGGAAACTCTTGGAGATGATGGATATATTCATTGTATGTATGTAGTAATGTTTTTATGTGTGTATAATGTGTCAAAACTTATCAAATTGTATATTTAAATATGTGCAATTCGTTGTATGTCAATTATATCTCAATAAAGCTATACAGCCTCACGATCTCATTCAGCCATCTGTTTGCCAGACGACACAATGATTAAAAGAGATACAATTGTAAAGTACCTAGAAGACTTTCTTAGGGTGTGATAGAAGTTTATCTTTTCCTTACCTCAGAATCTCTTTCCCCTCCCTGCATGAAGATAACTTCGTTTTTATCATTATTTTTAACCGACAAGATAAAATGGTATGTATTTATTGTGTAACTTTATTGGTGAATAGTCTTAAGGGTTTTTTCCTGGAATTGGATTTTGAAAATTCAGGTTTAATTTCTATTAGCTAAAAGATCCTTTGGGCAAGTCCTTTAACTTTTATTAGTCTCAGGTTTCTCATCTGATAAAAGTATGCTGAATGTTCGACCCACAGCTAATTATAGTAAGAATCCTTTGTTGTTGTTAATGAGCACATATATATATGAAAAAGTGCTTTGTGAACTGCAAAGATATATATATGTTGTATACATATATGTAAAGAATTATAAATATAAATACTGAATATAAACAACTGATTAGATCTGAGTAAGAGAAAATCTATGTTCAGTGTTATTTCAGAAACAATTATAGATATATACTCACAAATATTGCTCCCCAGAATGGATAACCTGCTTTAAAGGATAAAAAAACGTCTTCCTCAAAGTCTGAAAAATTGAACGCAGAGCAGACAATTGTTCCAAAACAAAGGCATATCAAACCAATCAGAATTTGTGTTACCTGTTAGAAAAAACACGTGGATTTTGTGAAATTACGAGATATTTTCCCAAGATTGTATCAATTTTCTTATAGCTGAGGCCAAATGTAAGAAATTATTTTAGTGCCTTAGACTGTCCTAAGTAAGAAATGATTCAATCTGAAATTTTCCATGATCCCCTGGCCACTATGACAATTGATACAAGCATTACCTAATGCCTGGATGGCCGACACATTTCTCATGTGCTTTTATTTACATAGTCATGGCAGACATCAGTAATAGTTCTTTCCATAAGTAAAGATTATGAATCCTTCACTCCTATTTGCCATTCTTGTCCTAGTAATTTAAAATCTTTATGAGAAAATGTTTCTCTTTTCCTAAAAGGGCTCGATTAGTGACCAACTCTTTATCTACCAGGATTTTTAGAGGACCTGTCACTCATCATGAACCCTATTGGAGAAAGAGTTGATGCAATCAAATATTCTTTTCTAGAGCCAATTCTTACTCCATCCTAAAAGGGCTCGATTAGTGACCAACTCTTTATCTACCAGGATTTTTAGAGGACCTGTCAGTCATCATGAACCCTATTGGAGAAAGAGTTGATGCAATCAAATATTCTTTTCTAGAGCCAATTCTTACTCCCGTTGAGATTGGAGGATGCTAACTCACCCCCAGGAATATCAACTCTTTCTTCAAAAATGTCAGCCATGTATGCTGGGGTAGAGATGAAGCAGACTTCTTCAGCAGGGTATCATCGTGAACAGATATTTCTGAGAGTTCAAATTCAGGCACCCTGTGAAATTTAACAGAAATTTGGTCATGAGAAAGTTCTCTAACTTCCTAACATAAAGGGAAGTTTCATTTGTTAATATTTTCAAAACAATCCTGCAATTGAAATCTTCATTGTCATGACTAAGAAACTAAGGCTCAGAGGGTCCAAGTAACTGACCAAGAAGACTTGAACACTGTCCGAGTAATTACATGCAACAAAAACCATACCAAGTTTTCTTATATTTAATCCAGGGTTACTAGCACCAAGGTCTTTCCCATTAACCTATATTGATAAATAAAACTGAAAACAGTCAAACAAACACGTTTACCTATGCATATCATAGTCCTTCTATCATAGAAGTGTATCTGAATATATTTTGTCAATGATACACCCAACTTCATGTGCACCGAGGACAGTAGGGTAACAGCTTTGAATGGCTACTTGGATCTCTATTACTATTTTCTTCTTCAAAGCAGTATCCCACAGTTTATGGTTCATAAAGATCAACCAGGAAGGTCACTTTGGAAAGCATTTGTAAGAGCATGTGTGATGGATAAGTGTCCCTCAGCTCATAGACACACAGGCAAGAGATCAATATGCATTGTAAGAACTCTCCTGTCTCACACCCAGAATATGAGCCTCTAGTGTTAGAAAACCTGTTTCTCCAATACACCAGGTGATTAAAAATCTTCCTCCCTACCAGTGAGAGAGAACCACTTGGAAAGTATAGCAAATAGGTATTAATAGGTACCAAATATATTGATTAAACTAGATGGGTCCATGCCTAAATCCATGAATTGACATCTCCCCAAACTGTTACTTTCTCTGGTCCACTAAGTGATTAAGTATTAAAAAAAAAATGATGATAATAATAGCCTGTACCTACCTGGAGGGCCCTTGTGGATTTGGGAGAGTGAGATCTGTTCTGCTCTTATTTTCCATGTCCATTTTTTCATTAACTGGGCTACCCAGGAGTAAAGAATATTGTTACATTAAGACTTGGTGGACTTCCTCTCACAGTGTGCTCTGGATGGCCAGTTAAAATGAGTTGACTCATGGCATTGATGAATATCTTCATACATAAGCCATTTGTCAGACAGATAAGTTTCCCAGCTGATT
>NW_007774532.1:3259-4023 GCF_000696425.1 Galeopterus variegatus | reverse complement strand
AAATGCAAAATAAAGCCACAATGACATACAACTTTTAAAATCACTATAATTGAAAATCTAACATACAGGATGTGATATTGCAGAACTTTTGTACTCAGGCAACAAAATGAGCTAGGAAATAATTATATGACATTTAGGAGGGCAGTCAACTTAAATTTTACTTACGTTAATAGCTACTTCTTCACATCATATGCTTATTTCATCCTTCTGCAGTGTTTCATAGTGACTCAGATTATCTACATGATATTTTCTCTACTTATTTCCTTTTCACTATCAAAATTCTAAGGAAGCAATATAATTGATTNACTATGCATCGTGCCTCTTTTTTGGTTGTAGGAGGGTCCAGATGCAACCACTAAAGCTTCACCTTAGAAGGGATACCTTAACAAGTCCCACATCACTGGACCCCTAGAAATTTCACTGAGGAAGAAGTCCCTTGGATTTTGCCTGATATACTTCTCATGCTCTGGCACATAAATGTCTTACCAATAAGTTTAGAGTATTTGCTTCTTTTTGCTTACTAGATACAATAGAAATAATACCATCAATTTAATGGAACAGAGTAATATCAGGCCATTGAGATCCCTGAAAAAATATTTACAAATCATATATCTGATATAAGACTTGTATCCTGGGTATATGAAGAACTCCCAAAATCAATACAAACAAAACTAATGAATTAATTAAAAATGTGCAAAGATTTGAACAGGTACTTCACAAAAGAAAATATACAGATGTTGAATAAAGACACAAAAGATGTCCTA
>NW_007774532.1:0-1600 GCF_000696425.1 Galeopterus variegatus | reverse complement strand
GTGTTGCAAGCAAATTTATGTAAGCAACATTTTCCTGAGCTTGGGAAATGAAGCCTGCATAGTAAATCCTTTTGCAAAGAATTGTCACCTATGTTATTGTCATTCCTGTGCTGTTGTATTTTTTCTATTTCTGAAGCCTAACACTTTGAAAAGATCTCCACAGTTTCTTACAAATTACAGGTAGGAGAAGAATGATTCTGAAATATTTATTATTGTTAATATTGAAAGTTAAAATGTTTATTTTCTAATAATTTTGGATTTGGTTTGCAAGCTGCCATAATAGCCGAGTTGAAATTAGAAAACCGAATTATCTGTATATTTTATTTACATGACTAAAATCTGGATTAGCAAGATAGCTATAATATTGAATTGTTTCCTCTAACAATATTCATTATGTTATTAACCTAATTATAGTACTTTATAAGTTGTGGTGACCAAGAACATCAAGCAATTTAAAACTGGGTTTCATAGGGATTCTTATATAAGTAATATTTTTGGTCTTTCTAAAAAAAGACTTATTCTGTTTAATCACAAACTGTTAAGTAAGTCACCTAAATATTAACTTTGCTATAATTAACCTCACTATTATTTGAACCATTGCTGACCAAATGAAATTTCTATGTGTGTCTACATCTCATAGGAAATACGGGGAAAATGTGCCTCCACTGCTCTTTCCAGTATTTCTGACATAATAAGTAATCACACAGAAATTGAATTTGAGAATTTTCAATTATTCAGTGATTTGGAATTAGAAGGAAAGGTGCTTATTCAAATAAAAATACATCCAGCAACAGGATTATTGGCATTGGTTATTTATATCTTGTATCTGATTTGAGACTTAAGCTCAAGTTTATTCTGCTAAACAGAACTAGGGAGAAAAAATGTTGCTTAAGTAAAACTAGAAGAATTTCCATAGAAAGTCAAGTCTTATCACTGTAATAACAAAGATAAAGCAACTTTTAAATGTAGAGAGGACTTTCAGATAATGCTAATAACATAATAAACANCAAGTAAGATTTTCCATCAGATTTCAGGCAAAGTTGGGAGCTAAGTATATGTCTGGAATTTTGGCTGCAGTTTGCATGAAAAGAACAACTTTACTTGGGCTTGGCTTCTGCAGGGAATCTAGATTTCTGGCCTTTTTAAAGTCATGTTTTGATTAGCTCAGACCAGACTAATCAAAGCACTCAGAGCAACAAATTTTACACATAAACTGAAGCCTGTATAAACATGTCAGAAATCTCATTTGTGCTGGAAAATAGCGGCTTTGTGTGCAATATCAACTGTTAAGACTAGATGTGTGAAATATCAACTGTTAAGACTAGAAATGCCTACAGTGAATGAATATTTACACTTTCAAAGTCTGTGATGCTCTGTGGGGCAGCATGGATTCTCATTCACTTCCACATCCACAATGCCCAGTCGAACAGCTTAACTTTGTTCTTCAGGGAATCCTCAGGCTCTCTTAGGGGAATTTCAGCTCTTTTCTCCTTCCATTTCTGGCAAAAGCACACTACCTTTTATAACTAGGAAAATCTTGTGTTGCAAGCAAATTTATGTAAGCAACATTTTCCTGAGCTTGGGAAATGAAGCCTGCATA
>NW_007774531.1:0-4023 GCF_000696425.1 Galeopterus variegatus | reverse complement strand
TTTTTTGTTTTTTAATTTTTCTAGTGGCCTGTGATGGACACATCTGGGGTATTTTTGGAAAGCTCCATGTTGAAGAAAGAAGGAAAGACCTTTAGTTAATATGCATGAATGACTATGTGATGGAAATCTCTCTTGCTGACCCAAAATTTTTCATTGTTACAAGAAAAGAAATAAACTTCTTTATCTGCAAGCCACTAAAATCTGACTATTTGTTACTGTAAAACACTATTCTAATTAATATAATTAGTGTCCTTTTTATCTTGCTTTAAAAACCCTTCCTTAACAAGTAGTAGTAAAGATTTTCTTCATGTTATCATCTGAAAACATTATTGCCTGTCCTTCATATTAGATCTTTAATCCAAATACCTGGAATTTACTTTCATGAATGGTGCAAAGTTGGAATATTTGTTATTTCTTTTTCCCAATATGGATATTCAGTTTTCTTAGCACAAGTTACTGAAAAGTTTATTTCGGCACTGATCTGTAATAATATCTCTGCCACATTTCAAGTATCCATATAAGTATGGGTCTGTTGAGGGCTCTCTATCCTTGATATGTTTGGTATATCAAGTATATTTTTCTATCCCTGCACCAAACCATATTGCCTTAATTTCTACAGCCTCGATACTTTGTTGTCTTCCTAAATGGTACATTATATATTCTTGGCTTTTTGCCTTTCTGAATAAACTTTAGAGACATCTTGTAAAATTCCACTATTTTTAAATGGATTACAGTGAGTTTTTAGATTAATTTAGAAGCAATTTATGCATTTATCTATTCAGTGACCCAATTTGTGAATGTGGTATATCCCTTTATTTGGTCTTTAATGGCTCTGAAGTAATTTTTATAACTTTATCTACTGAGATCTTTCATATCTGTTGTTAGACCTTGTTCTTTTTATTGTAATTGATTTTTATATACTGATTTCATATCCAGCAACATTGTTACACTCTTACTAGAACATGGTGGTATATTTGAAAACAGGGCTTTTTCCCACTGCCAATTTCCACCATTTAGGTTGTCTGTTACCTTCATTGTGAGGTTGCCAAATACCTGTTGGAAATTACTCAAAATGTTCTTCCACTGCTCAAATAGGAAGCTTTTTTCAAGTATATAATGAGCTGCCTACTCTAGTTAATAAGAAGTTAATTAGAAATTAACGGAGACTGCTAGCTTTCATGTAAACCTGAATTCTCAAAAATCACTGGGCATCAGAATCACCTAGGGGGACTTTTTAAGGAGTAATTGCTGGGCCCTACCCCCAGATTTTCTGATCTATAGATCCACAGTGGGAATTTGTGTTCCTAACAAGTCCCAGGTGATGCCAATGTTGCTTTTCTGGGGACCACAATTAGAGAGCAACTGGGGTGAACTGTCAGCTGATCAAAGATCCCCATCAAAGTTGAATCAACGGGAGCATTCACTGCCAGAGCAGGTGAGGTGGTGTGTCTTGCTGCTTGTGGGTTGGTGTTCATCCTCACCTGCCAGGGCCAATGCCTGCCACAGGTACGAAAATAGAGTAAGCAGGGAAGAGAGATACTCCACTCCTCTATTGTGTTTCCTGGAAGTGGAGGAGGTTTAGAAGAACAATGTTGGAGTGAACAGGATTGAAGCCATGTTTAGTCCTAAAACCACGTGAGCTGTAGGAAAATTTAAAAAGCACAGTTTTTTTCTTAGCATGCATTTCTCTAAGTTCCCTCGTTTCCCATGGTTATTTGATATTTTGAACCTTGGTTATGGGGCAAGATGACATTACTTACATAAATGTAAAATGTTTTCCGGCCAGCTTGAAGCTGCAAACTTGCCATAGGACACATACCATCCAGATCCTGAGAAACCAAGGAAGACATCAATAAAGCCATGCTAACTAAGCCTCTCTGGCAGGACCCTAAGATAACATCAAGGATGAAAACCAGAAGGAACCTTGACAAGAATTTGTACCCAGCTCCTTACATGTCCCCCTCTCTCCTGCTTTTCATTTCCCACATTTCATTCCCTCAAATCCCCTCTTTAAAAACCCCTCAGTTAATCTGAGTCTTTGAGATGGTTTTAGTCTGGCCATCTCCTTCAAGGTCACCAGAGAGATGGGTTAGCCTAGCATCTCTCCTCAGGTCAGCAGTATTCCTGAATAAAGCTGATTTCCTATTCCATGACAATTTGACTTTTGGGTTGTTTGGTTTTTTATATGGAGCAGGCGGCCAGACTTGGGTTCGGTAACAAGATTTTGGCAAGCCCAAGTCAGGAGCTGAATACCTTGGGGTAACATATTTTTGTTGAGCCAAGCCAGGGTTTGTTCTGTAAAATATAATGGCTGGCTTGACCAAAGGATGTGCAGAGAGAAACTATCCACGGCACAGAGGTGAGGAGAAAACCAATTACAGACAGATTCTGTTTATAATTCAAGGGCATTAAAATGGTTCCGGAGAAATGTCAGAGGTGAGAGAAGGTGACTTTCCGATCCAACAATCTGAGTCCAACAACGTACTAAGAGGCAAAAAATATATAAATAAATAAATAAATAAAAAAGACTGGCTGCCCACGCACCTGGAAAGAGAGTTTCTGTATCTGTTCTAACAGGACATGCCAGAAAAGGCTTCATGGGGAATGTTGGCTTCCACGTAGGTCTCAAAGAATCAAGAGATCTCTGGACAGAGAGTTCTGAGTGGGGCAGAAGAGGCAATGGGGGTGATATGGTCCATATATGCCAGACAATTCACATTCAAAAAGACTAAGGAACACTGACTGAATATGACTATTTGATTGGGGGACATCATAGAAGATACAGCAAGAGGGCAGGCTGGACTGGTGTTTTAGATGGACTTCAATTCTATAAGACTAAGGAGTTTTGAAATTATACTTTGGGCAATTTGTCAGTACTAAAAGTTTTTGAATAATGTGTGAAACAACCAAGGGGGTAACATTTGAAAGACCACTCTGGCAGACTGACATATATCATTAAAAAGGAAAGACTGTTAGAAGGCTACTGAAATAGCCTAAGGATAATAGATACTAAGGACCTGAACTCAACTGAATTTATTTTATCAAGCATTTACTGATGGAGTAGACACTGACGATAGACACTACTAAGCACTTGCTGGGAAGTATTGACAGTGGATAGAATCATAGGAGAAACAGACAAGACACAACTAGTATGTCCCAAATATGGAGCAGCATACAAAAGAGACATAAATAAGAATTTCTATTCTCGGGAATAACAACTTTATGGAATCTTTATATATTTTTTTCTTTCTGGCAGGATTGACATCAACCGAGTAAGTTTGATTTATTTTGGAAGCTGTTCTCCTCTTAAGAACACTTTAGTAGACTTTTGCTTCTTGAGTATCTACCTCCTCTACTAGCTCTCTGTAAATACTGATAGTGGTAATGCATAATGCATTCTTCCCTATAAATACTTAATAATATTTGCCAGAAATTTCCTAGGAAAATGTATCTTTTTGCTGAGTTGGCTAACAATGGTACACAAGGAACAGAGAAAAGAAGGGCTATAAGTCAGTGTAAGCTCTCCTAATGTGATGCACGGCATTTTTATTTGTGAGTAGCACTGAGGCTCCTGGGTACATGAGGAGAGTTAGAACCAGCAACTCTGCTGCAGCAGGTTAAGTTATAACATGTTGACACAACAAATGCAGATGGAGGGACTGCCAGATGGAAGCATTCTGAGCTTCAGCCAGCAATCTGTGGACCAGACAAAGAACTGATACCCACTGGCCTGTGTTCTTACCAGGGTCCCCCACTATATACTGACTCTGTTACTCCCAGGCTGGAGCAAATCAGATGTTAGACTGCAGCACAGGACAAAAGGCAGGTGTATGGGTGGCATGGCACTGAGTCAACAGACCTGAACTCCAGAACATTCTAATAAACTGACGTACCCAAAGGCTTGGGCAGGGAATAAACCATTTAACAGGAGATTAAATGGATTCTTTTTCCCTCCTGGTTTCCTGAAAAAGCCAAACTGAATCAAATTCCAGTGGCACAAACAGGGCCACATGGGTAATCTGG
>NW_007774530.1:1929-4023 GCF_000696425.1 Galeopterus variegatus | reverse complement strand
TTTTTTTTTTTTTTTCTTAAAATTTACTTAACCAGGAGTCCTTTTTAATAGCATACCTACTAAGTTCCACAGGACTTTACTAAATATTACCATTTATCTCACTACAAATTGTGGCGAGGCTTTTTTTTTTCCTGATGTCATCTTTTTGTCTTTGGTTTTATAGTGACAAAAAATGCTGAGCTTCTTCCGGAGAACACTTGGGCGTCGGTCAATGCGTAAACATGCTGAGAAGGAAAGACTTCGAGAGGCACAACGAGCTGCCACACATATTCCTGCAGCTGGAGATTCTAAGTCTATCATCACATGTCGGGTGTCCCTTCTGGATGGTACTGATGTTAGTGTGGACTTGCCGGTATGTAGGTCTTGCTGAGAGCAAATTCTGTATGCTGTTACTGTCTGTCTGTATTTTAGCTTTGTACTGATAACTTCCTGGAGTAATTAGGTAATATGGGTTTGGCACTGTAACATTCAGGTACATGGATCAGGTTATGTTAGACCAAAGTACCTGGGATAATACTGGAATTATCAGTATTATTATTATTTCTCTCTAGAATTAGTGGTAATTACCTGAAACATTTAAATGATAGGGCATTTATTGGCATGAGTCATCTTTGTGTTTGTTTATGGGTGTTCTTTAAAATGATGAACATAGTGTACATAGTGTAGTCTAGTGGATTTCTCAACAGTCTTTGTAGAGCGATCATTAGAGCAATGAGAATCTTTGGGAACCATAATGATACTATAAGACTTCTAGTTCTTTCAGCTTTTCTGTATTTTTCAAAATTCCCCTACTTTCCTCAAAACAAAACAAATCCATTCTTCACAGTTGGTGTGCTTGCAGAAATTTTAATAAAACGAAACAAGAATAAGGACTTTCTTCATGCCCCTCAGCTCTGACTGCTACCTCTTTGCCCCCAAAGTAGTTCACATTGTAGGTTTTTTTCATGCACTGTAGTCTTTATTTCAAGATGGGATATTGTAATTATATTTGTATTTTGGGTTTTTTTCCCCCCAGCTACAAATGCGTAATCATAACTCACAGTGTGAAACAATCCAATATGTTTAAAAGGGGTTAGCTTATTCCTTTGGGCCCTTGTTAGGCAGGGGACAAGTTGAGTTTCTTTCTGAGCTATTTGCTAATACCAAATCTCTTTCCATATCTTTGTTCTGCATTCAGAGACTTACTGTAAATTGTATGATTTTGATGTAAGTTTCACTGGATGTTTCTCGATATCTTCCTTCTCCACAAACTCTTTTTAGTACATGTTCATTTATCCAAAATTTAATTTAAAAAATCTCTTTGGGCAAGGTGATAGGCTAGATGCTACTACAATGTATAGTTTTGAATAAGGTCTAGAAGGCCTTAAACTCACAAGAGTGAGAGTTTAAAGAATTGGATAATTTGTTTAAGTGAATGTTCTGATTACTTGAATGATTGGGAATGTACTAGATGTGTATCTTATACAGTTTAAAATATTGGAATATGATAAAATTAATCAAAAGACTCAGGACTTCCTGAAGTGTTTTGAAGTTAATCATTATGTATATTTGTTACCTTGGTACATTAGACTACACACTTCACAGTTCCTGATTCTGGGGAACTTTAAGGTATCTAAATTTCTTCCTATAAGGGCTTCTTGAGGGCTTGTCAGACATTCCAACATGAGATACTTTGTTAGGTTAGTTTTCATGTTTATTTCTTATTTGATAAGAATCTTAAGAGTTTTGTGTAGTATTCCATTAAAATATCATTAAATATGTGTTGAAAAGCCCAAGATTGTTACGTAAGAGACTGGAAAGAAGTTTCTTATTACTTAATGTTTGAAGTATGAATTCTCAGAGTTCTTGATGGGTAGGCTGATACTAGGAGAGTAGAAAAGAAGCTTTTGAAAAAGGTAGTGTAGTGTGGAGGAAAAATAGCACTAGGTTTTAAAGTAAAGGAACAAATGGCCGGTGACTGGTCTAGAATGGTTTCTTAAGCTTGGTATGCTCAGTAGGGTGTATGTGATGCTTGATCAAGTCCAGAAATGCTAGCTTACCTCTCATGGGATAAGCAATTACAGTGAAACAGCCAGAGTTTTAGATTTAACTCTT
>NW_007774530.1:0-1420 GCF_000696425.1 Galeopterus variegatus | reverse complement strand
AGCTTACCTCTCATGGGATAAGCAATTACAGTGAAACAGCCAGAGTTTTAGATTTAACTCTTTGTAGGACAAGAATAATTGCCTTTTCAGCTCTGCAGGTCAAATCTTAGAGTTAGTAACCTAACTCTAGATACTTGCATGGTTATAAAATGGGCATTGGTCTGTCAGCTAAACTGTCTCACTAAAGGAAAGAACACAGGGGAATATTAATTTCTAAAAAAACAAAAATTGTTAGGGTAGCAGTACACCCCATGCTAATCTACAAATTCAGTGCAAGCCCCACCAGAATCCCAGCTAACAAGCTGATTCTAAAATTTATATGGAATTGCAAGGGACCCTGAATAGCCAAAACAATACTGAAAAAGTAAAACTAAGTAGGAGGACTCACCTCCCAATTTTAAGACTTACTACAAAGTACCAATAGTCATGATGAGGTTCTCCTGGCACAAGTATAAACACATAGATCAGTGGAACAAATTAGAAAACCCAGAAATAAACCAATATATCTGTGGTCAAATGATTTTTGACAGAGGTGCCAAGACCGTTCAGTGGGGGAAGAAATAGTCTTTCAACAAATGATAGAACTGGATAGCCACATGCAAAAAAATGAAGTTGTACCTTTACCCCATACCATATGTATATAAAAATTAACTCAGATCGAAGACCTAAACCTAAGAGCTAAAACTATAAAACCCTTAGAATAAAACATAGAGGTAAATTTTTATGACCTTGGTTTTGGCACCAGTGTCTTAGATATGACACTAAAAGCACAAACAACAAAAGAAACAAATAGATGAATTGGACTTCATGAGAATTGAAAACTTTTGCCCTTTAAAGGATACCATCAAGAAAGTTAAAAGACTTGCACAGAATAAGAGAAAGTATTTGGAAAGTATATAGGGATAAGTGATTTGTATTTTGAGTATATAAACAACCGTTACAATCCAGTAATAAAAAGATAACTGGGCTAGGTGGTTAGCTCACTTGGTTAGAGCGTGGTGCTGATAACACCAGCGTCAAGGGTTTGGATACCCATACCGGCAGCCACCAAAAAAACCCCCCAAAAACCAACAAAAAAAGACAACCCAATTTAAAAATGAGCAAAGGATCTGAATAGAAATTTCTCCAAATAGGATATACAGATGGCCAATAAGCATGTGAAAAGAAGCTTGACATAGTCATCATAGAAATGCAAATTAAAACCGCAATGAGATACTACTTTATACCAACCGAAAGCTGAAATCAAAAAGTCAGATAATAGCAAGTGCTGGTGAGGATGTGGAGAAATCAGAACCCCTTAACATTGCTGGTAGGAATGTAAAATGGTGCAGCTGCTTTGGAAAACAGTCTGTCAGTTACTCAAATGATTAAACATAGTTACTGTCTGGGCCCCCCCGGTGGCGCACTGCTACAGTGCGCC
>NW_007774529.1:2169-4024 GCF_000696425.1 Galeopterus variegatus | reverse complement strand
CCATGTAAATGCAGGGTGTGACCTCCTTGCCCATCAGACTTGGGGAGAGATGCCCCAAGCTCAGACTCTTCCCCTGCTCCTCACCACCACCAGTAGCTTCAGAGCCTCCACAAGTTTCTTCCAGAGGCCTCCAGGGACAAGATCAGACAGAACAGCGTGTCTCTACCCCCCAGGCCTGGCTTTAGCAGAACCACCAGGAGGGGACCAGGGCAACGCCTTCTCCTGCAGCCAGCTGTGGGGCAGAACCCTCCCTACGTCCACTCACGGCATCCCTCCACGTGTAGCTCTAGTCCTGAAGCCGACAAACTTCACTCCCACCAAGGCACCCTCTGCTGCTGCAACCGGACGTGCACTGTGCAAGGCAGAATATGAAACTTATAACCTCGGGTCCATCATTGGTTTTTCCCCACTCCCACTCAATTGCTAGATCCAGGGGCAGGGAGACAGGCCTCAGCTGTAGTGGGCTTGGGGCTTAGGCCAATTGCCTTTCATGGAAACAACCAAGGAAGACGTTTCAAATAAAGGCACAGAGTGGTCCTGATTAACACCTGGGTGAAAGCGGAAACCAAGAACGTATTTTCTCCATTAGCGGAATGGAGGTACCCATTTTTAATGCTTTTTTCCAGCATTAATGATGACCCATTTAGCACAGGAGTTGCTCAGTAAGGAACCTTTTATAACGCTCATTTAGATATGTACTACCTCGTGTTTTTACTATAAAGAATTTGCAAAAGTTAAATGTCATCTCCAATTTAAAGAAGCAGCTCCCATGTATCAGGCTCCAAGAAGGCCCCTGATTCTCTTGAGTCATGTCTGTTCTAGACAGACACTGGGGTGTGAGGCAGGGAGGGCGGGGGATGATGACAGTGGAAAGATGATAAATAAGTCTTCTGGGGAAGTATATATACACAGAGGATGTGCATAGAGGTAACATGTGCAGCTGAATGCTCAAGATTACACTGAAAAAGGCACTTTGAGAGCCAAGAATCCTGCTCACACACCCCCACAGCCCATACAGCACCTGCGCAGCACAGCGGAAGCTGTAGACACTCAGTACATATTCCTACTTAAATGGGCGACTGGTGAGTGCCCCCACCTCTGGGGGAAAAAGTCTTAGCGGTCTATTATTAGTCTCTTCTATTATATTATTAGCCTGTCTATTACAGCCTATTATCCCAAGAGGGGAGGCTCCTTGGAAGCAAGAAGTAGCCTCATCCTCTTCTTGACTTGTCAATAACGGAAGACACTCCATAAAGACCAGAGTTATCTTTCTTCTTGCTTAGAATGTTATTAACTGGCTTACGTGAGTAGCACTACAAAAAATCCAATCTTAAAAATATCCCTGTATGTTAAAAGCTTGGGTATTTTTATAACCCTTCAGGTTCTTTTTCCTAATGTTTTCTTCCTATGTATCCTATTCCCAAGGGAAAACTGTGCCAAGTCACAACACAATGGTGTCTTCGCCTCTCCACACTCTTTCCTGCAGACTCCTCTCATGCTGGTTTGTGGTTTGCTTCCTTTTTTGGTAGTGTCTTTTGGGTGGGAGATATTTTTTTAAATCTATGCTGTTTTTTAGTCCCAGCTGAAAATGTGTATTTTCTTGCCTTCCCTCCACTTTTAGTGTCTGGTTTTTGGGTGGGAGATATTTTTTTAAATCTATGCTGTTTTTTAGTCCCAGCTGAAAATGTGTATCTTCTTGCCTTCTCTCCACTTTTAGTGTCTGGTTAATAAGGGATGTGCAGGGCCGGCCTGGTGGCGCACTGCTACACTGCGCCGCTTGGGAGCGAGGCAGCGCTCCTGCCGAGGGTTCGGATCCCACATACAGACCGGTTCCCGCTCACTGGCTGAGCGAGGT
>NW_007774529.1:0-1191 GCF_000696425.1 Galeopterus variegatus | reverse complement strand
CCCGGGCCGGTGCGGGCGCGACACTGAGGGTTGCGATCCGTTGCCGGACACGAAAAAAGACAAAAAGGGGAAAAAAAATTTAGTGTCTGGTTAATAAGGGATGTGCAAGGACGAACTTTAAAACATGGTAGCTCATCCTCAAGTATGCAAAAGGGGAAGGGGGACACCAACTGGCCCCAAGAGAAAATGGTACCCCCATGCATAAGGACGGAAAGGTTCTACCTCGTTCCTCCACTCAAGATGCCAGTGGGTGGTCCTAGAAGAGAATGCCTGAAAGAAGGATATGGGCAAAATCTACAACCAGGTGTATCAGGTGAGGAGCCAAAGGTGCTAACTGCCTGGGCCACAGGTCAACCTCGAATGTGCTGCAAGCCTATTTGCAATGTTTGGGGTCCCTCAAACATTCATATAAACTTGAGTCATTCACATCCATTAACCGTCGCCATGGATTCTTCACCCCTCACATTCGTCTTGAAGGTAGACAAGATCTTTAGTGAAATCTGCATTCTTTTTGACCACATTAATGTTATGAAGCCAAGACCTCATATCCTAACCACATTCAAGCTCATTTAAAAGGTCTCTGGGGACATCAGAAAGCAGCTCAATGACATTTCTCACCATTAAAAGTGCTTTAAACTTGTGTATGAGTCATCCATGCATTCTCTTCCAGCCATTTCCAGTGCGCCCAAGCTCAGGTCCCATTCCTCCCACAAATAGCCTCTGCTGTGCTCCCAACACGTCTTACCTGGTCCAACTCCCACTTTGATGATGTCTGCTCCAGAAAGAATAAGCTCTTCTACCATCTCTCCCGTCACCACGTTCCCTGCCTGAGACAGAAAGAATATAGCTCATGATCATGAAGTGAGCGGTAAGAAGGTGGTAAGAGGTGAACGAGGAATTCCACACCTGAACACAGGATGTGCATGTCCTGGAGCCACCAGGCACTGGGGGACAAGAAAAAAAGATGCAGAGAACAGTGGACCTTGGTTTCCTACTCTATCAAATGGGACAGAATTTGACACCTGGAGATCACTTTTGGGAAAGACCCTTGGGTAAGCTGATGGTGTGAGAAGGTATACTGCTATATAATTTTAGAATTAGAAGAGATCGGGCCAGCCTGGTGGTGCACTGGATAGTGCGCCGCTTGGGAAGTGCGGCGGCGCTCCCGCCCGAGGGTTCGGATCCCACGTA
>NW_007774528.1:3529-4024 GCF_000696425.1 Galeopterus variegatus | reverse complement strand
GATGAGTGGGTGGATGTGTGGGTATATTGGTGGATGGATGGATGGGTCGATGGGTGAGTGGATGGAGGGGTGGATGTGTGGTTGGGTGGATGAGTGGGTGGATGGCTGGGTCGATGAGTGCGTTGTGGGTGGAAGGATGGGTGGATGGATGGGTGGATGGGCGGGTGGATGGGTGGATGGGTAGTTGTGTGGGTGATTGGGTGGGTGCTTGGGTGGATGGGTGGCTGGATGAGTGGGTGGATGGGTGCATGGATGGATGGATGGATGGATGGGTGGATAGGTGAGTGGAGGGATGGTTGGATGGGTGGCTGGATGGAGGGATGCGTGGATGGGTGGAAGGGTAGATGTGGGGGTGGATGGGTGGGTCGATGGATGGATGGATTGGTGGATGGGCGGAAGTGTAGATGTGGGGGTGGACGAGGGGGTGGATGGGTGGGTCGATGGGTGGATGGATGGATGGATGGGTTGATGGGTAGATGTGGGGGTGGATGAGGG
>NW_007774528.1:0-1946 GCF_000696425.1 Galeopterus variegatus | reverse complement strand
GGTGAGTGGATGGATGGGTGAATGGGTGAGTGGACGGATGGGTGGATGGGTGGAAGGCTAGATCTGTGGGTGGATGAGTGCGTGGATGGGTGGGTGGATGGATGGGTGGATGGATGGTTGGATGGATAGATGTGTAGGTAGGTGAGTGCATGGATGGGTGGGTGGATGGGTGGATGGATGGATGGATGGGTGGGTGGAAGGGTGGATAGGTAGATGTGTGGGTGGATAGTGGGTGAATGGGTGGGTGGATGGGTGGATGGGTAGATGAGTGGGTGGATGAGTGGGTGGATGGTTGGATGGATGGGTGGATGGGTGAGTGGACAGATGTGTGAATGGGTGGAAGGCTAGATCTGTGGGTGGATGAGTGTGTGGATGGGTGGGTGAATGTGTGGATGGATGGGTGCATAGGTGGATGGGTTGATGTTTGGGTGGATGGGTGGGTGGAATGGTGGATGGGTGGGTGTGCGGGTGGATAGTGGGTGGATGGGTGGGTGGATGGATGGGTGGATGAGTGGGTGGGTGAGTGGGTGAATGGGTGGGTAGATCGGTAGATGGATGGATGGATGGATCGATGAGTGAGTGGATAGATGGGTGGATGTGTGGTTGGGTGGATGAGTGGGTGGATTGCTGCGTCGATGAGTGCGTGGATGTGTGGGTGGATGGAAGCTTGCATGGATAAATGTGTAGGTAGGTGAGTACATGGATGGGTGGGTGGATGGGTGGATGGATGAATGGATGGAAGGGTGAGTGGATGGGTGAGTGGATGGACGGGTGGATGGGTGGATGGGTAGATGTGTGGATGGATGAGTGGGTGGATGGGTTGATGTGTTGGTGGATGAATGGGTGGATGGGTCGATGTGTTGGTGGATGAATGGGTGGAAGGGTGGGTGGATAGGTCGATGGGTAGATGTGTGGGTGGATGGGTCGATGTATGGATGGATGGGTGGGTGGGAAGATGTGTGGGTGGATGGGTGGATGGACGGATGGATAGGTGGATGAGTGGGTGGACAAGTGGATGGATCGATGGGTGGATGGGTAGAGGTTTGGGTAGATGACTGGGTGGTTGGATGGATGGATGGGTGGATTGGTAGATGTGGGGGTGGATGAGTGGGTGGATGGGTGGGTGGATGGATGGATGGATGGATGGGTGGATGGGTGAGTGGATTCATGGGTGGATGGGTGGATGAGTGGATGGATGGGGGGTGGATGAGTGGATGGATGAGTGGGTGGATGGGTGGGTAGATCGGTAGATGGATGGATGGATGGGTCGATGAGTGAGTGGATGGATGGGTGGATGTGTGGTTGGGTGGATGAGTGGGTGGATGGCTGGGTCGATGATTGCGTGGATGGGTAGGTGGATGGACGGGTGGGTGGATGCTTGCATGGATAGATGTGTAGGTAGGTGAGTGCATGGATGGGTGGTTTGATAGGTGGATGGATGGATGGATGAATGGATGGGTTGATGGGTGAGCGGATGGATGGGTGGATAGGTGAATGGATAGAGGTGTGGTTGCATGGGTGGTTGGATTGGTGGGTGGATGGATGGACGGTTGGGTGGGTAGATGTGGGCGTGGATGAGTGGGTGGATGAGTGGGTGGATGGGTAGATGGATGAATGGATGGGTTGATGCGTGAGTGGTTGAATGGGTGGATGGGTGGATG
Organism: Galeopterus variegatus; assembly: GCF_000696425.1. Taxonomy (NCBI): domain Eukaryota; kingdom Metazoa; phylum Chordata; class Mammalia; order Dermoptera; family Cynocephalidae; genus Galeopterus; species Galeopterus variegatus. Next base: position 285 of record NW_007774528.1, on the reverse strand, counting down.
GGTAGATGGATGAATGGATGGGTTGATGCGTGAGTGGTTGAATGGGTGGATGGGTGGATGGGTAGATGTGTGGGTGGCCGAGTGGGTAGATTTGTGTATGGATGGTTGGATGGGTGATTGGATGGGTGGGTGGATGGATGGATGGATAGGTGGATGAGTGGGTGGACGGGTGGATGGATGGATGGATGGGTGGATGGGTAGATGTGTGGGTGGATGAGTGGGTGGATGGATGGGTGGATGGGTAGATGTGGGGGTGGATGAGTGCGTGGATGGGTGGGCGGATGG
>NW_007774527.1:0-4024 GCF_000696425.1 Galeopterus variegatus | reverse complement strand
AGATTATTTCTCCTAGATCGATTAGCTTGGTCTGATGAGTTTACTTAGATCAATGTGCTCGTTCTGAAGAGTTTACTCAGATGGATCATCTCGCTCTGATGAATTTACCTATATCGATTTGCATGGTCTGATGTGTATACTAAGATCGATGAGCTTGGTCTGATGAGTTTACTTAGATTGATTGGCTTTGTCTGATGAGATTACGTTAATCGATGAGCTCGGTCTGATGAGTTTACTTAGATCGATGAGCTCGGTGCGAGGAGTTTTCCTAGATCGATGAGGTTGTTTGGATGACTTTAGTTAGATCGATATGCTTGGTTAGATTAGTTTTCCTAGATCGATTAGCTTGGTCTGATTAGTTTTCTCAGATCGATTCGCTTGGTCTGATTAGTTTTCTCAGATCGATTCGCTTGGTCTGATTAGTTTTCTCAGATCGATTCGCTTGGTCTGATTAGTTTTCTCAGATCGATTCGCTTGGTCTGATTAGTTTTCTCAGATCGATTCGCTTGGTCTGATTAGTTTTCTCAGATCGATTCGCTTGGTCTGATTAGTTTTCTCAGATCGATTCGCTTGGTCTGATTAGTTTTCTCAGATCGATTCGCTTGGTCTGATTAGTTTTCTCAGATCGATTCGCTTGGTCTGATTAGTTTTCTCAGATCGATTCGCTTGGTCTGATTAGTTTTCTCAGATCGATTCGCTTGGTCTGATTAGTTTTCTCAGATCGATTCGCTTGGTCTGATTAGTTTTCTCAGATCGATTCGCTTGGTCTGATTAGTTTTCTCAGATCGATTCGCTTGGTCTGATTAGTTTTCTCAGATCGATTCGCTTGGTCTGATTAGTTTTCTCAGATCGATTCGCTTGGTCTGATTAGTTTTCTCAGATCGATTCGCTTGGTCTGATTAGTTTTCTCAGATCGATTCGCTTGGTCTGATTAGTTTTCTCAGATCGATTCGCTTGGTCTGATTAGTTTTCTCAGATCGATTCGCTTGGTCTGATTAGTTTTCTCAGATCGATTCGCTTGGTCTGATTAGTTTTCTCAGATCGATTCGCTTGGTCTGATTAGTTTTCTCAGATCGATTCGCTTGGTCTGATTAGTTTTCTCAGATCGATTCGCTTGGTCTGATTAGTTTTCTCAGATCGATTCGCTTGGTCTGATTAGTTTTCTCAGATCGATTCGCTTGGTCTGATTAGTTTTCTCAGATCGATTCGCTTGGTCTGATTAGTTTTCTCAGATCGATTCGCTTGGTCTGATTAGTTTTCTCAGATCGATTCGCTTGGTCTGATTAGTTTTCTCAGATCGATTCGCTTGGTCTGATTAGTTTTCTCAGATCGATTCGCTTGGTCTGATTAGTTTTCTCAGATCGATTCGCTTGGTCTGATTAGTTTTCTCAGATCGATTCGCTTGGTCTGATTAGTTTTCTCAGATCGATTCGCTTGGTCTGATTAGTTTTCTCAGATCGATTCGCTTGGTCTGATTAGTTTTCTCAGATCGATTCGCTTGGTCTGATTAGTTTTCTCAGATCGATTCGCTTGGTCTGATTAGTTTTCTCAGATCGATTCGCTTGGTCTGATTAGTTTTCTCAGATCGATTCGCTTGGTCTGATTAGTTTTCTCAGATCGATTCGCTTGGTCTGATTAGTTTTCTCAGATCGATTCGCTTGGTCTGATTAGTTTTCTCAGATCGATTCGCTTGGTCTGATTAGTTTTCTCAGATCGATTCGCTTGGTCTGATTAGTTTTCTCAGATCGATTCGCTTGGTCTGATTAGTTTTCTCAGATCGATTCGCTTGGTCTGATTAGTTTTCTCAGATCGATTCGCTTGGTCTGATTAGTTTTCTCAGATCGATTCGCTTGGTCTGATTAGTTTTCTCAGATCGATTCGCTTGGTCTGATTAGTTTTCTCAGATCGATTCGCTTGGTCTGATTAGTTTTCTCAGATCGATTCGCTTGGTCTGATTAGTTTTCTCAGATCGATTCGCTTGGTCTGATTAGTTTTCTCAGATCGATTCGCTTGGTCTGATTAGTTTTCTCAGATCGATTCGCTTGGTCTGATTAGTTTTCTCAGATCGATTCGCTTGGTCTGATTAGTTTTCTCAGATCGATTCGCTTGGTCTGATTAGTTTTCTCAGATCGATTCGCTTGGTCTGATTAGTTTTCTCAGATCGATTCGCTTGGTCTGATTAGTTTTCTCAGATCGATTCGCTTGGTCTGATTAGTTTTCTCAGATCGATTCGCTTGGTCTGATTAGTTTTCTCAGATCGATTCGCTTGGTCTGATTAGTTTTCTCAGATCGATTCGCTTGGTCTGATTAGTTTTCTCAGATCGATTCGCTTGGTCTGATTAGTTTTCTCAGATCGATTCGCTTGGTCTGATTAGTTTTCTCAGATCGATTCGCTTGGTCTGATTAGTTTTCTCAGATCGATTCGCTTGGTCTGATTAGTTTTCTCAGATCGATTCGCTTGGTCTGATTAGTTTTCTCAGATCGATTCGCTTGGTCTGATTAGTTTTCTCAGATCGATTCGCTTGGTCTGATTAGTTTTCTCAGATCGATTCGCTTGGTCTGATTAGTTTTCTCAGATCGATTCGCTTGGTCTGATTAGTTTTCTCAGATCGATTCGCTTGGTCTGATTAGTTTTCTCAGATCGATTCGCTTGGTCTGATTAGTTTTCTCAGATCGATTCGCTTGGTCTGATTAGTTTTCTCAGATCGATTCGCTTGGTCTGATTAGTTTTCTCAGATCGATTCGCTTGGTCTGATTAGTTTTCTCAGATCGATTCGCTTGGTCTGATTAGTTTTCTCAGATCGATTCGCTTGGTCTGATTAGTTTTCTCAGATCGATTCGCTTGGTCTGATTAGTTTTCTCAGATCGATTCGCTTGGTCTGATTAGTTTTCTCAGATCGATTCGCTTGGTCTGATTAGTTTTCTCAGATCGATTCGCTTGGTCTGATTAGTTTTCTCAGATCGATTCGCTTGGTCTGATTAGTTTTCTCAGATCGATTCGCTTGGTCTGATTAGTTTTCTCAGATCGATTCGCTTGGTCTGATTAGTTTTCTCAGATCGATTCGCTTGGTCTGATTAGTTTTCTCAGATCGATTCGCTTGGTCTGATTAGTTTTCTCAGATCGATTCGCTTGGTCTGATTAGTTTTCTCAGATCGATTCGCTTGGTCTGATTAGTTTTCTCAGATCGATTCGCTTGGTCTGATTAGTTTTCTCAGATCGATTCGCTTGGTCTGATTAGTTTTCTCAGATCGATTCGCTTGGTCTGATTAGTTTTCTCAGATCGATTCGCTTGGTCTGATTAGTTTTCTCAGATCGATTCGCTTGGTCTGATTAGTTTTCTCAGATCGATTCGCTTGGTCTGATTAGTTTTCTCAGATCGATTCGCTTGGTCTGATTAGTTTTCTCAGATCGATTCGCTTGGTCTGATTAGTTTTCTCAGATCGATTCGCTTGGTCTGATTAGTTTTCTCAGATCGATTCGCTTGGTCTGATTAGTTTTCTCAGATCGATTCGCTTGGTCTGATTAGTTTTCTCAGATCGATTCGCTTGGTCTGATTAGTTTTCTCAGATCGATTCGCTTGGTCTGATTAGTTTTCTCAGATCGATTCGCTTGGTCTGATTAGTTTTCTCAGATCGATTCGCTTGGTCTGATTAGTTTTCTCAGATCGATTCGCTTGGTCTGATTAGTTTTCTCAGATCGATTCGCTTGGTCTGATTAGTTTTCTCAGATCGATTCGCTTGGTCTGATTAGTTTTCTCAGATCGATTCGCTTGGTCTGATTAGTTTTCTCAGATCGATTCGCTTGGTCTGATTAGTTTTCTCAGATCGATTCGCTTGGTCGTTAACTTAGACCAATGAGCTTGGTCTGATGAGTTGACTTAGATCGATGAGCTCGGTGCGAGGAGTTTTCCTAGATCGATGAGGTTGTTTGGATGACTTTAGTTAGATCGATATGCTTGGTTAGATTAGTTTTCCTAGATCGATTAGCTTGGTCTGATTAGTTTTCTCAGATCGATTCGCTTGG
>NW_007774526.1:2818-4024 GCF_000696425.1 Galeopterus variegatus | reverse complement strand
TTTTTTTTTCTGGTAGCCCATTATTACATTTAGTCATCATGTCCCATTAGCCTCCTTTGGTCTATGTCGGTTTCTTAGTCTTTGTTTCCCGTGACCTTGTCAGTTTTCAAGAGTACTGGCCAGGCATTTTGTAGGAATGTCCCTCTATTTGGGTTTGTCTGTTGCTTTTCTCTCAATGAGACTAGGTGGGACTCTGGGTTTCTGGAACTGCGGACTGCTCATTGGTTTAGGATTCTCCTCTGAAGAAGTTGCAAGCTAGAGGGTGTCTGCAGTTGGCGACATAACCTGTTGGGCAAAGCTCAGGTGAGGCTGAAGCCTAATGCTGCTTGCTTTCCTCCATGTGACCTGCCATCTCTTAGGCAGTGCTCCTAAACCCAGCCACCCCACAGTCAGCGGAGAGGCTACCACCTTCCTCAACCAAGGAGCCAACTTGTGAACCTCCCTGACAGTGCCCTGCCCCAAGCAGACCTTGATTCATGGTGGAACTTATTATAAAGTATCCTGAGGGCTGTCTTCTTTTACAAAGAATGCCCTTCTGATTACCACTTTGAGAGAGCATGGAATTACACAGCCAGCTTGCAGCAGTTTTACTAGCTAAGAGTACTTTCTCTACAAATATTTCTGAGGAGAAACCAAGGTCTTTGTGATGCAAGGAGAGAGGGAAAAATACATTAGAATCAGTTAGATCTTCTTCGAAACTCTTTAAAATGTATTTTCCCCAAAGGCTTTAGGTATTCCTCTCTTCTGTTGTGACTGGTATCACAATAAGGAGCATTTGGTTTTTAGCTTCTTGAGTTACTTTACCNCTGTTGTGACTGGTATCACAATAAGGAGCATTTGGTTTTTAGCTTCTTGAGTTACTTTACCAAGTCAGCTTGAGGAGCTGACTTCCCGCTTGCTCACCCTGCTTTCCCAAACAGCTGGAATCACGTTGGCCTCAGCAGAGAGGCCCTGGGGTGCAGGAAAGGGAATGTGGAGTTTAGAGGGGGGTGGGTTGAATTGCCACATCACCTGCTATGGTGTCAGTTTGGGCAAGTCCCTTATTCTCTCTGAGCCTCGCGTTTTCATCTGTAAAATGGGATGGAGGGAATGGACCCCATCTGAGCATTGCCAGGACTCCAGAAGTGAAATGTGTGTGAAGAATATTTGACAGATGGAGTACTGTTGAAATGCTTGTTGCTACCTCCAGAGTTTCCTTCTTCTCTG
>NW_007774526.1:0-847 GCF_000696425.1 Galeopterus variegatus | reverse complement strand
GCTGTTGTATTGATTGGATTTTTCTGGGTTCATAAGTCCTTTGGAATTCTGCAGCCCATTTGGATATGAAAATAGAGAAATCAGAGGCATCCATCCAAATTTCTAAGAAAGCAAGAAGAGAGAGAGGCATGTGAAGGTTGAGAAGTGGAGAGGGTTCCTGAGCCGACCCATCAACAAAGGTATAAATTAGGAAGACTGTTGTCCAAGACTCAAGTGCAAGCACAGGCATATGACTTCGGAAGCCTAGTCCCTCCAAGGGACACTTGGCTCCAGGCCTCATTTCTCTCAAGGAAGTCTTATAGCCAAAATAAAGTGGAACATTGTGTAATTTTCATGGATGTTGGGCTTTTATAATGCCAAGCATGGTGATTTGGTAGCCAGGTCCCATCCAAAGGCTGAGCCAGCTATGTTGGGCCAGATCTTTTTTTTTTTTGTGCAGTTCTGATTTTTTGTTTTTTTAGAGCCAAGAGAACTACTTGTGTGCTGGACCTTCGAGCTAGCCAGTTTAGTCTTCTTTCTCTGGCCAGGCTTGTTTGTGAGAGGAAATAGTGATCTTTCTCGATGCTCCTGTCTAAGGCCATAGATGTGCTCCAATGTCCCAACTTTTCTTTATAACCTGTGTCAAAAATGAATAGGTCTCAATTCCTCCTGAAGCTATTTAATATTTTAGCCTGATCCACTACTTTTGTATTAACAAGGCTTATGATTTTTACTGCCTCCTATATAAAAACTCTTGATTATTTGTCCAAAATAAAGTAACTGCAGTTTTTTAAAAAAAGAACTATAGACTTATTTTCAGAAGTCTTGAATTTTAATCTCAGAGTGGCCTCTTACTAAGTGTATTGCT
>NW_007774525.1:2626-2883 GCF_000696425.1 Galeopterus variegatus | reverse complement strand
TTTTTTTTTTCTCTTGTTTCTTTCATCTGAGAACAGCCACAGTCCCACTGACTGCACCTCAGTTTGGGATGTGGGGGTTAAGTCTGAGCAATCCCTGACTTTCAAGGCTTGCTTTTAAGCTGCATAAAGAGGAACCAAAGAAGACTTCAATCTTGTTGAATTTTCCCCACCATTAAGGCAATACCCTTATTGTACTCTACCAGATGTCTCCTGCAGTGTGAGGATTTTTCACTCTGGATGAAGGGAACATCAATTAT
>NW_007774525.1:0-678 GCF_000696425.1 Galeopterus variegatus | reverse complement strand
AGACTTCCAGGTACTGTCCAGTGGCATTGGACAAAAGGTTTCCCAATTCCTTTGAGTAATGCCCATCCCTGGTGATTTCTGAGTGCTGCATATGCCAGAAAGACCTTGCAATCACTGTACCTTCTCCCTGCTGCACCAAAAGTGCCTGAAGCCTGACACATCCAGACACTGTCCCTTTGAAGGCAAATAAAACCTACAGCCTTCAAACTGTCCTGGTGCCAGCCAACTTACCTCTCAGAGGTCACTGCCAGGCGTTCCTTACCCTTTTGATGGGCAGAGAAACCTTTGTCCCAGAGCCCAACACAGTGCTAGGCTACAGTGGGTGGCTGCGGCTAAGGAAAGTTCTGATCCATGGTCAGGTGTGTCCTGGAGAAGATACTGTAGTCACAGCTGCTGAAGCCAGTACAGGAGAATTTTTTTTTTCTTCTGACCGGTAAGGGGATTGCAACCCTCAGAACAGTGTGGTCCACACCACGCTCAGCCAGTGAGTGCACCAGCCATCCTCATATAGGATCCGAACACGCGGCCTCGGCGCTCTCCCAAGGGAGCCACGGGGCTGGCCCAGGAGAAAATTTTTTAAAAATAGGTAATTGTAGGGCCGGCCCGGTGGCGCACTGCTACAGTGCGCCGCTTGGGAAGCGCGACGGCGCTCCCGCCGAGGGCGCGGATCCCACATAC
>NW_007774524.1:1338-4025 GCF_000696425.1 Galeopterus variegatus | reverse complement strand
TATGTGGACAAATGCCCACCAATGTTAGGTTAAGACATTTCAAAGTCATTTTCCCTCATGACTTAAAGTGTTTTCAAACTTAAGTTTTCTGAGATAAAAGGCTAAAAGCTGAAATCTATTAAATTCAATCAGTGGCCAGATTTGAACCTGGAAAAAAATAATAATAAAATGGTAAAGCACAATATCTTTGTAAATCTTAAGCCAGGAGTGGGTAAACTATGACCCACAGGCCAAATCCAGCATACCACCTGTGTTTGTAAGATCTCCAAGCTAATAGCTTTTTCATTTTTTATTGGTTTACATGCACCATTTATTTATAAATGGTTATAAAATACCAACACAATATATATATATATATTTTTGACCGGTAAGGGGATCGCAACCCTTGGCATGGTGTCATCTGCACCACGCTCAGCCAGTGAGCACACAGACCATCCCTATATAAGTTCTGAACCCGTGGCCTCGGTGCTACCAGCGCCGCACTCTCCCGAGTGAGCCACAGGGCCGGCCCCCAACACAATATTTTTGATTTTACCTCTTCTACAGAAAAACTTTGCTTACCCCAGCCTTAAACTATAAAACAGCAAACTTTTTATTGTTCTCTGAATTCAATTGTTTTCTTTTTGTCGTAAGACTTTTTAAGAATAGAATTAGCAGTATTCCACGTAATAAATGTTATTCTTCAAAACTTTGAAAAGTTTTTTGAAAAAGTATATATTCAAAAAATATAGTTGGAAAACTTGGTTTATACATTATCTGAAAAATCTATAGCATGAAAACCTCTGATTTAGGAAAAAAATACCTTTGAATATGAACCCTTAAACATCCAGGAAAAATACTGTATTTTATATTATCTGTAATCTGGTAATAGTGCCCAAAACACTAGTATTTAATCAAGTTTTCTTATTAATTTCTCTGCATTCTTTACATGCAGTGTACACACGTCTGTTTTGCATTTCAGTATGTTGCATACTTGATGAGTTTTATTCTTTTAATATTTTTTTGGCAATGGAAACAATAGCTTTCAAATGGGTTTCACAGAGGTGAATTGTCCCTGGCTTCATGATATAGGTGTTCGAATGTTTCTAATGCAACAATGAAGCGCGACCAAAGACCCAACAACAAACAGCTGAGTGGATCAATAACCCCTGTGTTTTCAGTCCATGCTTATTTAAAGTGGTGCATGGAAAAAAGGCTCTCTATTTATATCTGGAACTTAATGAAGTGAAATTATCACAGCCGACAGGCGCTGGTGTTGTAATTCAGAGACAGGGCTTGGCTTAGAGGGATTTGCAGGCTGTTTTTATTCCAATTTTTAATTTTTTTTTTTTAGTGAAACTTAATCCTCTAATCAGTTCCAATTTACATATTTGCTGGTCTTTTTCTCCAGCATGAAAGGAGTGGTGTTAGAGGCATGGAGCGATTATTTGATTAAATATTTATTCATCGCAGTGTACCCTACTTTATTCTAAGCAAGTGGGTCAGCGGCCAAAATACGGATAAACTTATAGCATAGAGTGGGGGCTTCTGTAACCATTCATAGCTGTTTCCATTCCCATGTGCATGTGTAGGCATGTGCGTGTATATGGGTGCATGTGTGTTTTTAACTTGATCCACCCCGTAAAGCATTGTTCACACTAGCTCTCCTTTCCAGTCTTCAGAGGGGCTTCTGTAACCATTCATAGCTGTTTCCATTCCCATGTGCATGTGTAGGCATGTGCGTGCATATGGGTGCATGTGTGTTTTTAACTTGATCCACCCCGTAAAGCATTGTTCACACTAGCTCTCCTTTCCAGTCTTCAGAGATTAATATGCTGCTAAATGAAGTGATGTAAATTTGAATTTTATTTGGAGCTAAATGCAATAACAAATGCTTATACTTATGATCACGGTAGAATTATATCCCATCACTGAATATCTTCATTCCCTGCATGAATATACATGTCAGTGAAATTATCATCCTTATGTGAATGCGCCAAGCTCTTAAATTTATATATTTTCCTTTGCATGTCATTTAACATTGGGAATTTCCAAAAGATCGATAACCTTCTTTTCCAGTATTAATTTTTCCTCCTTATGCAGACCAGGCACTTATCACCAGGAAAAGACCATAAAATAGAGAGTGAGCAGATCCGAAGAATATGAAAGCAATAGTTGAATATTAAATGTATCATTTTCACTGTTTTCTGAAGAATCATCAATTATCTTGAAGGATCTTCATAAAATTCAAATAGACTCCTTTTAGAACAATCAGAAGATTAAGAAAGACATAATTTCTTTCTTAATTGGACAACAGGCTAATATTATTAATATAATTGAAGAGCTGCAATATAGTTAACAGAAGGTAGCATGATTCAAATCTTAAAACTAATACTAGAATTTCAATCCTATACTTATCTACTTGACAAATATTTATTGAGCATCTACTAAGTGCAGGCAGTGCATTAAATTCTCTGGGAAGCCAAAAAATGAAAAGTAATCAAATATGAACACTACTGTTTAAAAACGTATCCTAATAGAAGATGACAAATACAGAAACCTAAATAAATCTGGTAATTTTTGATCTTACTTTTTTACCAGCTGTCATTTGGAAGCCATGGATGATTTTTTTTTTCCTTTTTTTTGGTCTTTTTTCGTGTCTGGCAACGGATCGCAACCCTCAGTGTTGCGCCCGTACCAGACCGGGA
>NW_007774524.1:0-338 GCF_000696425.1 Galeopterus variegatus | reverse complement strand
AGCGCCGCCGCGCTTCCCAAGCAGCGCACTATCCAGTGCGCCACCGGGCCGGCCCTTAACCTACGTTTTAATCCCATTGTACTTATTTGCCTTTTGCTAACTTATTTTACCTTCCTCATCCCCAATTTTCTTATTTAAAAGAAAACTGAGAATTGCAATATCTATTTGGATGTATGGATGAAATGAGATAATACATTTAAAACTGCTGGAAAACAATGTCTAACGTAGAGTTGGTACTCAGGACCGTAATTTATTGTGATTATCATTTTAATTGCTTAGGCTGAGGGTAACAAGTGCACCATGACCTTTAAATACCATAAAGTATTTTATTTATTTAA
>NW_007774523.1:0-4025 GCF_000696425.1 Galeopterus variegatus | reverse complement strand
AGCTTTTATTTTTACGAATGTCTGTGTGCTAGGGTTTGAATGTGGGAGTGTTGAAAGGTGGAGCCTTTCAAAGGTGATTGGATTGTGAGAACTGTGCTGTCATAAATGGATTAATCTGTGATGGGTGAATGGGCTATCATGGGTGTGGACTGGGGGTTTTATAAGGAGAGCAAGTGAGTGTGTTGACACATGCTCTTGCTGAGAACTCATGATGTGATGTCCTGCACTGCCTCGGGACTCTGCAGAGAGGAAGGCCCTCACCAGATGTGTCCCTTGACCTTGTATATCCCAGACTCCAAAATTGTGATAAGTAAATTCCATTTCTTTATAAATTACCCAGTTTCAGGTATACAGTTATCAGCAGCAGAAAATGGATTAATAACTCTGTGTGTGTGTGTGTGTGTGTAGAATATGTTTGTGTGTGTGAGAAAGTGAGGTATGCTGTGTTATGTGGAGTAAGATGTATTTACACATATACATAATATATAATATATATTTTATATACGTATACATGAATGCATATTGTCATCAGTTTTCAAAGGTACTATATAAATGTATAACAATAAATTTTATAAAGAATTTCCAAAAATAATGATACAAAAGTGACTATTTAGAATGTTGGAATTAATTGGAAAATATTAAAAATTTTAAGAAAAGCAGAAAAATATCAAAAACATAAAGCGCAGAAAAATCATTTTTTTAATTAATTAACACCCTGGTGCACCTTTACAATTCTCTTTTTCTTAATTTTTGTCTGCATATTCTTTGGTTGTCTCTTCATATGACAACTTTTTTTTTAAAAAATAGAAAGGTATCTAGTCTTTCCTCCCTATCATGCTAGATTAAATTTTTTTTCTTTTTCTTAATTTTTGTCTGCATATTCTTTGGTTGTCTCTTCATATGACAACTTTTTTTTAAAAAAATAGAAAGGTATCTAGTCTTTCCTCCCTATCATGCTAGATTAAATTTTTTTAAATAATTTTTAATAGAAAATTTTGATCAGCTACACAGCTAGTTATTGTTTATGTTTGTAAATGTTTTGTATGGTCAAATTTGGGAAACCCTTTAACAGGTTACTTTAGAGAATTTCAAACTTACTTGTGGAACGTTTAATAATAAGTCCTCTTTGAATTAACACTTATTAATCACCTTTTGGCTAATTGTTATTGTAGCTGTGTACCTTAGGTCTTATGTTATTTTCATTGGTATTATTTTGCATTAAATCAGTAAGAAGTTAAAATCTTCTAATATTCTGTTCTTCTATACTGTTCTTCATTAATTGAGTTATCAAGCAATGAAATTCATTACTTCCATTCAAAATGTATCTCTTCCTCTTAAGTAATAACTGATTTTATATGGTCTAAGTTTTTTATATTATTTGTTATCTGTAATTATATATATGACCATGGTGTTCTAACACTGCACTCTAACCAACTAAGCTAACCAGCCAGCCACTTTAATTATACTTTTTTGTTGTCTTTATGTTAGAATAATCTTTATTATGCTTAATTATATCATGGCACTTCAAAAAGTTTATGGAAAGATGCATATTATCTTTTGATTCTATCTTGCCAAGAACCTTCTGAAATACCCTTGTACTTGATTTTTCTGTTATGTAATAAATGTATTTAAGTTTCAAGTTGAGAAAGGTAGTGTCCTTCACAAACACCCAAACCAGAAGACAGTAATTTCTCACTGGCTTTACTGAAATGTTCTAAATCCTCTTCCCAAATTTCAGATAAAATGGCATATTTGAGTTTTATTATATGCACTATTTTTCATATTTGAGAAACTACCTGATAAGTGAAATTCCGATCTTTGAATTATACTGCACATTCCATGCCAATTTTGAGAGCTTATAATACTGGGTACTGATTTTATTTTGTGTGAATGAAAGACTTGGTGTGCCTTAAGGGGATTTTAGCTAATAACACTGTGTTGTACATTTGAAGAGAATCTTGAATGTTGTAACCACAAAGAAATGATGAATGTTTAGGTGGTAAATATGCTAACTATACTCCTTAGATCATTGTACAACACATACACATATTGAAACAACAAATTGTACCTCATAAACATTTCTAATGAAAAAACAAAATAAAAACTTTTAAAAAATTACTTAATCTTTTGTGATATTGAAATGTAAGCATGGTTAACTCTGGAGTTTACTTTGAAAATGGTGTGAACAGTATACTGTTTTAGTCTGTTGGAGCTTCAGACCTATTTAGTCTTTTTCCTTGCGTTTTAAAATCTAGTGAATAACTAAGCAATTTGCATTTTACTTGGATACAAAAATTAAATTCATCATTTCCATTGACTGTCACTTCCTCCTTCTTATTCAGCTCGGCCGCCCCAGTCATCTCTTCCATGAGAAAACACACGATCCCTGCTTACAGCCCCTCATTACCTCTAGTATATGATCACTGGTATATAAGTAGTTGGTCTCCTACGGTAGATACAGCCATAGAATACTTCCATGATATGTGAAGAATCAAAATGTTGCATAGTAATTTCATAGGCAGCAGAACCCATTTTCAATTAAAACACTTACACTTAATTTACTCTGAGTGATACCAGAATGAGATTTCTTTCACACAGGGAAAAGTGAGACGACATGAACTAGCTTGAAAAGGAATATCTGAATCCTTCACATATTGTTAGGTTACTGTAGTAAGCTCAATTTCAAGAGAAGAACAGGCATTACTTGGTTTACATCCATGCACTCAAAGAACAATAACTTCATAGCAACCAAACCGTTTTATAAGCACAAGATGGGAACAATCTGGCTTAAGTATAAGTTGGCAAAAGGTTTAGAGTTTTTAACTAAAAAGTTAAACAAAACAAAAACTCGATATAAGCTAATGTTGAGATGTAGCTATCAAAAAAAAAAAGTATTTCCATCCAAGGTTTTATCACAGAAATACAGTATTAGAATGAGAAAGTAATAGCCTCACTCTACTTTGTCTTGGTTATTTTATTTCTGAAGTATTGAATGAGATTCTGGGATATAGACTTGGTGGAATGTGTTTAGTGGAAAGCAGGATGGTAAATGACAGAAATATACACGCTGTCTCCAATTATGTGCAAGAAATTCATGTGAGAAAGATATTTTGACTCATTTTTATTAGGATCTCAGACAGCAAAACAAGCACCAAATGATAAAATGAGTGAGAGATATGTCAATAATGAATATGAAGTGCTCTCCAGCTGTTCAAGGAGAGACCGAGAGCCTACTTAAGAATTATACCTGTTCTGGTAGGAAAATGCTCCACGTGTAGGTGTAGAGTGCTCTACTGGGAATTTCAGATGGGTCCTTACACAAGATGAACTTTAAAGAACTCCCCACCCTGAGGCATCATATTTCCACTCCCCCAGAGAGCTAAAGCTCCTCACTGTAAATGAAGTTTCAAAATAAATATGATAAAAACTTAATAACGTTTATTAAACGCACCCCAACTTATTATCATTTCTTATAATAAAATAATTAAACACAAATAAACTAAACATAAAGAAATGTACAGAAAATAAATTACTAGGACTCAGTAGCCTATTAAATGGCTTAAACAATTATGTCATTAATGCCTATGATTTGAAGATTAAAATGTTACATTCCTCACCACTTCTATCCCATTATCTTCCTCCTCTTCCCAGAGATACCTCACTGTCCCACTCTGTGTATTGCTCTTCTTCAAGTGCACTAGACATTGATTAATTATCAGAAGGCAACTATTAACAGAAGACTCAGCGATGTACACACACTTCATCTTTCATTAGTTAGGCTTAGAGATTAGCATCATTGTGGAATTTCACTATAACCACTCTGTGTATTGCTCTTCTTCAAGTGCACTAGACATTGATTAATTATCAGAAGGCAACTCTTAACAGAAGACTCAGCGATGTACACACACTTCATCTTTCATTAGTTAGGCTTAGAGATTAGCATCATTGTGGAATTTCACTATACCATAATGAATATCATTGCATTTCAAAAACATGAAATGGTCTCTCAGACCTTACTATTTCTA
>NW_007774522.1:0-4025 GCF_000696425.1 Galeopterus variegatus | reverse complement strand
TTAAAGATGTCTTCCTTAATATTTGTGTGTAAACCCAGCCAGCCCTAGCATCTGCCAGTTTTGAATGGATATAAAAAATGCCTGGTAATTATACAACGCAATGCTGCACTTGCTTTCATCTCACCGCCCTTGCTTGATTCCAGATCCAGATACAGTAGTTTAGTAGTTTATTTGCCTTTGGATCCTCAGTTTGTAGAAAGCTCTCGAACCCTTCCAATAGCTAAGAGGATTTGCTGTTCTCTTTGAATTTAGTTCTGAATGTTCTTCTGACATTGAACCTTGGCCTTAAAAATAATATGGAAAAAAAAAAAAAACTACTGTAATTGATGGCATATTGCATAGTCTTTTTATTTTATTTCATGAGTAAAGTAGACTTTCTGCCATGGTGCTTTCTGCGCTAGTGATTTCTAAATGAAAGTTCCCCATCCATGTCCCCTACAAAAAGGGTGGACCCAATGTGAATGTCATGCACCTGCCACAATTTACTAGATTAGCCCTGATTTTCAGCCACAGAGATAGCAAACGTTAGAAAGAAGAACAAACTGATGTTGCCTGAAGGGGGGGAAAAAGAAAAAGAAAAGAAACAACTTTGATCAATTGATATCTCTCTCTGAAATCTGAATTGGAAAACATGGAGAGAATAAGGCAATTAAAAATGGTAACTATTGATGAAAAATCCTTAAAAGAGAAAAGCCAAAAAGGGAGAAAAAACAAGAGTTACAAAATAAGAATAGGTGAGGCCTGGATGTTTAGCTTCAGAAATCAAACCAAAGGCTTCAGGTGGCAGTATGTACCCAGGGATCACTTGCTATTTCCCACGAGAGCCTGAGCTCTAGAAGTAATGAAACAGAATTAGTAAGGGGTGACCCAGAAATCACACCGAAGGGATAAAAAGTATTCAGAGAGAAAATGCAATGTCAGCATCGATGCCAGCTGCAGTTCAGCTTTGGCACCAACTATGAGACAACAGGAAAGAGCTGCTGCTTTACCCTGTATATCTAATGTGTATTTTCCTTGTTTCCTTAATTCAAAAAGGGAGAAAAAACAAGAGTTACAAAATAAGAATAGGTGAGGCCTGGATGTTTAGCTTCAGAAATCAAACCAAAGGCTTCAGGTGGCAGTATGTACCCAGGGATCACTTGCTATTTCCCATGAGAGCCTGAGCTCTAGAAGTAATGAAACAGGATTAGTAAGGGGTGACCCAGAAATCACACCGAAGGGATAAAAAGTATTCAGAGAGGAAATGCAATGTCAGCATCGATGCCAGCTGCAGTTCAGCTTTGGCACCAACTATGAGACACCAGGAAAGAGCTGCTGCTTTACCCTGTATATCTAAAGTGTATTTTCCTTGTTTCCTTAATTCGGCCTGGGTTTCCTGAACTCTAAAGACCCTAATTTAAATACAAACCACCTGCATCTTTTTAAAGAAAAGAACATACTGAATATTAAAATTATAAAATAAATGTTTGTTGAAGTGTGGGTCTGAGACCATGTGTGTCAAAATCATGTGGCATGTTTCTTAGAAAGAGAGATTCCTGGGGCCGGCCCGGTGGCGCACTGCTACAGTGCGCCGCTTGGGAAGCGTGGCGGCGCTCCCGCCAAGGGTTCGGATCCCACATACAGACCGGCCGCTCACTGGCTGAGCGAGTAGTGGGGGCAACCGAGGGTTGTGATCCCGTTGCCGGTCCCGGTCCGGTACGGGCGCAACACTGAGGGTTGCGATCCGTTGCCGGTCATGAAAAAAGACAAAAAAAAAAAAGAAAGAGAGATTCCTGGAGAGTCATTCCTCAAACCTAATGACTTACAATCACCAGAGAAATAGTTCAGTAATCTACATGAGCAGCTTATCCATAGCGATTTTTATTTATTCTTATACTGGGCATTGTCCTTGTGACCCTCCAGATTCACTCAGCTCAGCTTTCTAATTTTAGCCTGGCCTCAATGATTGCAAAAGGGTTGGGATGTAAAGACTTTCCTAGTGGGCTGTAGGGAAAGGACTGTTGAGATTCAGAGAGATGGGAATACAGGAATGTGTTTCATTGCCATTTATCCAGATACCTCCTAAACAAATTTCCCTCTCCCATTGGAGAGGGGCCAAAGTAAACTCCTTTAGCCAAGTTACCAAGAAATGTGTAGGTGATGAGAGCATGGGCATTCTGGAAATGCTTTGTGGTGGCAAACTTCTGAGTAAGAAATGTCAGTGGGAGTGTCTGAAATTTAACTGGGTTTACACATTTCAATAAAAAATGTGATCCCAGAGTTTTAGAGAAAAGCGGTGGCTGTTCACTCTCAGGGGTGAGATAGATATACTTATTGAGGGATGGGCACTAATCAGAGTGTTTTTGCCTATAGCCATGGTGCTCAACTAGAGGTTTTGGCCCTGAGGGAACATTTGGCAATATCGGAAGACATTTCTGGTTGTTGAAATGGGGGTGGGGGTGGGAGTGTTCTACTGGCATCTAGTGACTAGAGGCCAATTGTGGTTGCTGAATGCCACAATAACAAAGAATTACCTGTCCTGAATGCCAATAGTGCCAAGGTTGAGAAACCCTGATCTAAAAGGATGCATAGCAATGACTATTTGTCATGGAGTACACAGAAATAAAACACACAGGCAGATCACTAAAGTTAATTTAACATACATAGGCAGAAAACTTCTAGATCTCATGGGCTGACACCTAACTTAGCGGCAAAATGAGAATTCATGGGCTTTTACCCCATTTTAAAATCTAAACTTTTTACAGATCCAGACACAGGTAGAGGCTTGTTCCTTTAAGGAAGAAATCTTCAGTGTTGTTATAGGTATAATCCTGACTCTTTCTCCCCAGCCTTTCCTAGAAGGACCTGTGACTTTTTCTAGGTACGATAAATATCCAGATACTCTGGCAGTCATTAGATACTGGCTTTAAATTGATGCAAATCCTTAAAGAAACAAAAAGACCATCATGGTCCACTGATCAGCATGAGGGCTTTATAGAAGTCAGAGGATATATATTCATGATCTAAATCTGCCTCATATTGGATATTGGGTCCAGTGGGACCAGGGGCTCATATTTTGTGTGTGTGTGTGTGTGTGTGTGTGTGTGTGTGTCTGTGTGTCTGTTTGTGTTTCCCCACTCTCATGAAATATAGCACAAAGAGATATAATTTGTAACTGGTAGAATCCCTGCATTTGTTCCCTGACCCATTGAGTAAGGACTATTATCAAAATCTGAGAGAAATGGAAGCACCTTCACCTTCTCTTTTACCCCCACCTCCTTGCCTAAATAATAAACCAAAGTGAACACTGGATACCAGAGTGCAAGGAGAAGAAGGAATCTGTATTCCAACCACTGCACTTGTCTCTGTGCTTCAAACTGAACGCTGTTCAGTTATGGTGTGCGTGCATCAAGTCCTTTACCTGTGTTAGCAAAAAGTTTTAACGTAAGATTAAAAAGAAACTTTCATTAGCATTTCCCCTCTTCTGCTGTGGTGAGTAGAAGTTGCTGTTGGAAAGAGATGAGAGAACTGTGAAGATAGGGGGAGGAGCAGACCAACATAGCCCTATCGGCAAAGCTGGGGTTCTAGGACTCTACAGAGATTGTTAGGAACTCTCTAAAGCCCAAGAATGTTCTGCTGTGGATTGAATGTCCTCCCAAAACTCACTGAAACTTGATCCTCATTGTAACAGTGTTGAGAGGTTCATGGAATAATGGGTTAGTGGTTTAGTGGTTTGTCACAGGAGTGGCACTTCTGGCTTTATAAGGAGAGCAAGTGAGCATGTTAAGGCACTCTTGCCATTTCTCATCACAAGATACTCTGGTCACAACAGAACCCTGTAGGGAGTTCCCACCAAGAAGTAGGCCCTCACCAGATGCTCCCTCTGGACCATGGACTTCCCAACCTCCAATACTGTAAAAAATAAATTTAATTTCTTTATAAATTACTCAGTTTTGAGTATTCTGTTATAAGCAACAGAAAACAGATTAATACATGTTCCATATTGAAGCAGGAGACATACAGAGAGAGTAGCATGAACTAGGCAC
>NW_007774521.1:0-4025 GCF_000696425.1 Galeopterus variegatus | reverse complement strand
TCTAGGCATTGCCAAATATCCCCTGAGAACCCCTTGTCTGGTGGTCCCTTGAGCCAAATTCTCCCTCCTAGTGGATTAGTAGCAGGTCCACAAGGCTAGAAGGGCTGAGATGATAGAAAGAGATTGGATTTTGGTGTTGGGCACCAAGACATTACCACCACATAGTAGCTATAGGTTCTTGGACAAATCATGTGCAAACTCACCAAGCTTCATTCTCACCACCAAGAAAATGAAGACAGTCAGAACTATTTCACAGAATCGTTTTGAAGTTTCAATGAGAGGACGTGTGTGTAAAGAGACAAATGCAGTGCTTGGCGCACTGCAGTTGTTCAGTAAATACGTGTTGGCTCAGATGCAGTTGTCCTCTCTCTTCTATACAGTTTTTCTTGATACGAAGAAAGACTCTTGCCTTTGTTGTAACATGATTTAAAATGCCCACTCTTTGGCACAACCTAAATCCCCAGTTTCAGGGTCTTGCTCCTTTTTCATACAAGTCACACACAGAAGGATGAGCCAATAACCAATAACCCAAGGTAAAAGTCCAGCACCAGGCGACATGGTGCAGCTGGACCTCAGTTCTGTTTTGTTCAGCCTCCTAATGACATTGTTCTGGGTAAGGCCATAGCAACCTGCCCTCCCTGTTAGTGGCAGCACCACCAATATCAGAGCCTCTGGAGGTTTTTTGTTTTGGTTTTGTTGTTGTTGTTTAAATTTTTTATTGAAACATAGTGATTGTACACATTTATGGGGTTTTGAGGATGAGATGTGAAGAGCTAAAAGAGTGGGCCTTCATTCTGCTCCTAAATATTCCAGATAGGAATTCCTTTTGAAGTTGTATATGAATGTGACTCTGTACCCCCTGTTTTCTGTCCTTTCTAACTCTTCTCTCTTTACCAAGAGTTGATTCTTTCTTATTAAACTTTACCCTCTTCCTTTCATCCTCAGTAGAGAAATCTTGTTGATTTCTTAAATGAATTTCATTTCCTGCTCTCCTTTTACCCTCTCCTTGATTTCTTCTTTATATCATTATTTCCTCTATTTCTCAACATCTTTCTCTTAACTTCCCACCACATATCTAGTATTTACATACTTCAAAAAAATTATTCTCCCTGTTCATAATTTTCAAAGCAGAAGACTAGAACAACTTCTATTTATATTTTAATTGCATTTTAATTATATGTAAGTTTTTAAAACTTCTGGACCCCTGGCCAAAGTAGAAAGATTTCTAGCACTCTGACACATTTCCCCAGCTTCAAAATTTTCCCTTATCACTGCTCTGAAGGAAATCAATGTGGATCACTTTAAGTTTTTCTTAGCAGCTGGTTTAGGCAGAGCTGGGGATTAATGTGCAAATATGTGAAAAATACTGTATATTTAGATAGCTCTGTTGTTTTAAGAATCTCTGGAGAGCTTGGTTACTCTTAACACATAGAATAGAAATGGAACCATTAACACTCACCTCAGCTGGATTCTTGCTAAAAGAGAGACAGTTAACATCCTGCCCCCAAATACCCTTCCCCTCTGCTTCCTCCTTCCCTTTTCTCCCTCTCAGCCAAACATCCCAGGATCCTTTGTTTGTTTGACAATTGTCCTGCAGGTGCTGGTGAAGGTGGTGCTGGAAACAAGAGCTAATAATTGTCTTGGACAGGAGCCCAGAAAAAACACCTTTTGCACATAGTAGGCACTCATTATGGGATTGAATAGAAGCCACAGTTGCCCCATAGCTGGGGGTGGAATTTGTATCTTGAAACAACTCCCCGTGATTGAGTCTTTAGTACCTTGTATTACATGCATAAGCACACCAAATAAACACAACACAGAAGGACTTCAAAGAGGCACCAGCGTTTACTGTTTTTCATACGTTGATCACACGAGGGTAAAAAAGAAGCCAGGGCAAAGGTTTCATAAAGTTTGCCCCAGAAAGTAACCCCTGGTTTCTTGGGAAATTTCACTGGTCTGGGCCAAGCTTAGAACTTGGGAGTTTTCATGGAGACACCCCCAAACCTTATAGGAGAAGAAACCCAACACACAGCCAACTGAACAGGTAGGTAAACTCCCACTCAGTTTTTGGAACCCAGGCCAGATATCCCTCCATTGTGAGCCTTTTATTATTGCCCAGGGGAGATCCGCTTTCTTTCTTCCCTTTGATCTCACAGCACCTTGCATGTTCCTTGTTTATTGCTCTTAACATGCTGCATTGCAATGACGTCTTCTAATCTTTCCTAGTTACTTGAGGGCGAAGACAAAAAATTTCTTTTTTCTTGCTATATACACAGAGTCTAGCACAGAGATCAGCCCAGATGAAGACTAACCAAAACAACTCCCTATGGAGGGCCAAATTGCATCACTGCCTATTTTAGTAAATAAAGTTTTATTAGAGCACAACCCCACTCATTTGTTTGCATATTGTCTATGGATGCTCTTGCACTACAACAGCAGAGTTGAGTAGCTGCTACAGAGAGCATATGGCCAGCAAAACCTAAATAACTATCAGGCCCTTTATAGAAAAGGCTTGCCAAGCCCGGCACACAAGGCTTGCAAGGGCACACAACCAGTTTAAGAGTCAAGCAAATGTGGTATATCTACACAATGGAATACTACTCTGCTATAAAAAAGAATGAAATACTGCCATTTGCAGCAACATGGATGGACTCAGAGAGAATTATATTAAGTGAAATGAGTCAGGCACAGAAAGAGAAATATCACACGTGCTCACTTATTTGTGGGAGCTAAAAATAAATAAATACACAAAGAAATTGGGTAGCGGAGGGAGGGAAGAAGACACCACAATTACAATTCCTTGAAGTTGATACGACAAGTGGACAGATAGGACATTGTTGGGTGGGAGCGGGGAGAGGGAGGAGGGAGGGAGGTTTCGGTAATGGGCCAAAACAATCAACCACATTGTATATCGACAAAATAAGAGTCAAGCAAAATGTTGCTGCAAGAATGTTATTTAGAATCAGGAAGGCCAGAGTATGAGTGAAACGATAGAGTCCATTCTGTCTCCTGTGATGAAGATCTATCTTGTCCTTCCAAAACCTGTAGCTCATCTCACTTTTTTTCCTGTATTTTGTTTTTTTCATAGTTTTTTCACCTCTTCAGTGTGTTTCTTTAATATTTTTCTTTTATTCCAGTAGTGGAATATGATTTACCCACTAAATATTATCTTTTGAAGCATCCTTTATATCATAGTAAATTACACTAATAACACTAAGTGAAAAAAAACAAAATATACAAATTCACATGCAGTCAAATCCTAGCCAATGTTTTTTAAAAACAATATTCAGGCACAAGGAAGAAATACACGATGGTGTCACAAATAATTGCTCCTAGATATTGAGGCTTGGGAGATGTTTACTTTTATCTTTATACTTTCATATATTTACAAGAGTAATGAATCTCTTATCTGCCAAGTGTCTCTGATTTGAGCAGTTCTGATGTAAGTGCTCCTGTTACAACATAGACACTGTCTCTAATAGGGCCTCCCACATTGCTACATGTTAGATTCATTCATAAATCCTACCTATGATTCATGTACATCATATTTGTGAAACTGTTTTGGATAAAATCACTGTGTATGTAGGAAATATTGTTAGCACCATTTTTTGCAATCTTGTTAAAAAATAAAATAAAATAAATCAGGTCATCCCCAAAGTCTACTTTGTGATATTAATTTTGCTCATCAGATTTATTCATAAAGACAAATTCCACTTTTTCAGCTGCTTTTTAAAATTTGCTTCTTTTGAGTTCAGACTTCTAGTTTCTGCCAGAGGCTAAAAGAGAAAGCAGCACATACAGTTTGGGTATGGTGGACAGACATAGGGGCGTACACCTTCAAAGGTGGACTCCAACTGCAGCTTTGCTGTCTCCTAGTCATGTACCTTGGGTAAATCACTTTAACTTTCAAAGCCTCAGTTTGCTCATCTGCAAAATGGGGTTACTGGGAGGATTAAACCCACTGGGTTACTGGGAGGATTAAAGAGAGAAGTTTTTATGCAAGAGCTTACATCAGTCTAGTAGAC
>NW_007774520.1:2396-4025 GCF_000696425.1 Galeopterus variegatus | reverse complement strand
TTTTTGTCTTTTTCCGTGTCCGGCAACGGATCGCAACCCTCAGTGTTGGCCCCGTACCGGACCGGGACCGGCAACGGGATCGCAACCCTCGGTGTTGCCCCCGCGCCTCGCTCAGCCAGTGAGCGGGAACCGGTCTGTATGTAGGATCCGAAGGTTTACTTTTTGTTTGCTTTTTCTTCTCAAATTATTAAACTAAGACAATTGTCTCTCACTTATTTCATTAGACTCCACCGCGATATTATACATTAAGATATTTTGTCTGTCCATCCTCTTTGCACATCCTACCTGAGAATTCAAAGGAAAATAGCTTCCAAATTACTGTTTAATGACAACTGGATTTCTGCTCTGTTCTCTGGTGCCTAAATTGCAATTGTGTAGCCCAATGTAATTTTTTTCCATTTTTTAAAAATAAAAAATAACATTGTTTTATGAATGTACATCTTGCTGATGCAGACATGGCTATAAGCCACTAGGTGTCCTAACAGTGAATTACAGAATTGTTTCAGAGGATTGAGGACAGGCTTTAAGCAGAATGGTGATCTGGTGAAACCAGATTTGTCTTCGGCCCCTTTAGATTCCTGCTTCTGCCCTGTCGCTTCAATGGCTTGGCTCAGTGACCTCTCTCCCAAACCTTCATGAAAGGACCCAACACAACTCTGTGGAAATATGAACACAGGTACTGCTTCTCCTAGGAGTATTTGCATTTTAAATTTCATCTCAAAATGTGGAAATGTTTATTCTCTAGTAATAAACCGGAAGTAAGAGGAGGAGATATATTTCAGGAGTGGGAAGAACTATGAACCCCTTAAGTCATTCATCTTTTGAGAAAGACTTGTAACTACATTCAGTTTTATACTTTTGTTTATATAGATTTTGTGTACTGTTTTTAGTGTAGAAGTTTGTAAATACTGTAGATAAATAAAATGTTTAATTTTCAAAGTCTGTACCTATAAGGCATATGTAGGAGCATAAATTATCAGTAAAAAGTAAAGATAAATCTGAATTGAATTAGAAACAAATTTATTACACCAAAATTCACTAGTATAAATCTGACACCTTAATTTTAAGCCAGCCCCTCCTTTATCATAAAATGCCCTTTATCTTTTTTTTTTCTGAAAATTAAGTATGGTACATATACATAATTTGATAATTTGACTTTACTTACCAGTCTTACTAGTGTTTCTTGTCTTGCTTGAGAAGAAAAAAGTAAATTGGAGAGTTCCAAACCTAGAATATATCTATCCCTTATTCCCTAGCAGACATATATGCACACAATAGTGGTCTTGAATATGCCTTTGACTCCATATAGTTAGCATGATGTCAGTGCAGCAGTAAGCTCATAGAACTGCCAACAGATCTACCTTCAAAAACAGATCATTATAATCACTTCTATTTTATAAATACATGAATTTAAAGTTCTTAATCTCACACAGTTTTTTAAAAAGTCCTAATTATACACTTCATCATTTTTCTTTTATAGTTACAGATATGGATGAGTATATATACTTGCAGATATACATGATATTGATTAAGTACAGGTACAGTTTTATTTTATTTTATTATTTTTTTTTAAAAAAAGGGACAGAAAATGTGTAAGGGGAAAAATGAATCAGAGAAAAAGAATGGTTA
>NW_007774520.1:0-885 GCF_000696425.1 Galeopterus variegatus | reverse complement strand
GAAAATTATGTTAAGTGAAACCAGTCAGGCACAGAAAGAGAAATACCACATGTTCTCATTCGTCAGGGCTAAAAATAAATAAATAAATAAATATACAAACAAATAAATGGTGGGGTGGGAGAAGACAAAACAATCACAACAATTCCTTGAACTTGTTAAGACAAGTGAACAGATATGATGTAGTTGGGGGGAGTGGAGGGGGAGGGAAGAGGAATGGGTAAAGGGTCCCGAAAATCAACTACCACGTATATTGAGAAGGTAAAATTAAAAAAAAAGAAGGATCAAAACCAAAAGATGATTCAAAAGTAAAAATTTTAAAAAACAAACAAACCCCCCCCCCAACTGTTTAATAGTTAGGATCCAACTTTGGGACTTTAACTAAAATTCAGACTATATATAAAGGAAAATGGAATTGGTGGCTGGAATTACCCACAATAATTACTTTGACAGTCTCTGTATTACTCAAGGCTATTGATTATATTGAGTTAAATGTTACTCAAGGAAAATAAGAAAATGATGAGTATTCTCCATATTTTAGCAAAGATAAGAAAAAAGAGGAGGATAATTATGATAATTGCTGTGGATTAAATTGTGTCCCCTCCAAAAAAATTGTGTTTCCCCAAGTCCACATATGAGAAACTTAACCCCCACTGTGACCATGTTAAGAGGATGGGAAATTCTATTTTGGTAACTGAAAGGTGGGGCCTTGAAGAGGTGATTAGATTGTGAGGACCATGCCTTAGTGAATGGATTAAACCAGTAAACCATTTGATGGTTTAATGGTGGTCATGGGTGTGGATCTGAGGGCTTTAAGAAAACGGCCTGTGAGGAGGTTAGTCTCCTTCTCTGCTTCTGCCATCTGCCATGTGATACCCTGCTTTGCTG
>NW_007774519.1:2074-4026 GCF_000696425.1 Galeopterus variegatus | reverse complement strand
TCCTCACTGGTATTCTGCCCAACAAATTTCTGCTGCTCTTTCAATTCCAGTTTTCTCCTTAACTAAAAATAACTGTTATATGATGGGATTATTCTTACTAATAAGACATTCTGAAATGTTAATCCAGGTAAAAATCCAGGATTTACAAATTTCACCTTACTTGTTTCATAAGCTGCCTGTTCTATTCTAGTTTACTGAGAATTGTTTTCATAAACATATGGTAAATCTTGTCAAATGTTTTGCTAGCATCTATTGAGATGATCTGAAAATTCAAAGGGTGGAATTGAGGAATCCAGCTCCTGGTTAAGACTTATGTGTGATTTTCCAGGCCTCACCATAGGCAGTTGCAATGGTTTTACATGGAAAGCCTCAGGGAGGAAAGCTGCTCTTCTCACATGAGACCAGGTGCACAGTCAGTACAATGTGGTCTCTGAAGGGAGCTGCAGTCAAGGCTCCTCTGGCATGTCATGCTCAGCAGGTAGGTAAATTTCTATCCAGGTATGTTCATTCCTAGATCTTTAGCTGGGGCCTTGGATAGAGGTCTTTTTTCATGAGCTTCTTCCCAGGCCTCTTTACTAGGGTGAAGAGGAAAACCTTGAGAACAATTTTCCCCACTCTGACACAGCCAACTTTGAGCTCTCTCTACTCCCACCTCCTTAACCCTCCCACCCCAGGGTCCATAAACCTGTTGGAGCATTTGGTCAGGACTCTCTCAACAGTGAGACAACCCCCATATCTATGCTTTTCCTACTGATCCCCTCATCTCCCACCCCAGTGGAGAGCAAGCAAGGAATGCACTGGTCATCTGGATCCATGCTGACATTCCCTGGGAGCTCAGAGTCCCGTCTGACACAGCAGCCCACGGACTTCAGTGGAGAGAGTGTGGGGATGAGCTGGCACCTATTACAGTGCTCACCTAGAACTAAACCTACAATGCCTAACTCTAATGCCCAACCTAACTATCAATATGGAACTTTTTTTTAGTTATAAGTCTCTCCCTTCAAAAACTACTCTAAAAATTAAAAGAAGTGACCACACTACCAGATGTCCAGATGTCAATGCAGAGATTTGAGAAGAATAAAAAATAGGGAAACATGACACCCCCAAAAGAAGACAAGAATTCTCTAGTACCAGACCCCAAACAATAGGAAACCAATGAAATTCCTGAACAGAAATCCCAAATGATGGCAGTCTTAAGAAAACTCAAGGTGAAGCAAGAAAAAAATAGATAGAAATCACAATGAAGTAACAAAAGAAAGAAAAAATAAATCCAAGACGTGTATGAGAAATTCAACAAAGAGTTAGAATCCATTAAAAAAGAGCCAAGGAAAAATCCTGGAAATTAAGAATTCATTCAATGAAATGAAACACACAACTGGGAGCTTAAGAAACAGGCTAGAATAAACAGAAGAAAGAATTTATGAAGCAAAAGACAGGATTTTTAAATTAATCCAGTTGGTCCCCCCAAGAAAAGAAAAAAGAATTTTAAAAAGTTAAGAAAGCCTATGAGATCTATTAGACAACCATAAACATACAAACATCCATATTATGGGTGTACTAGGGGGGGAAGAGAAAGAAAGAGTCAGTGAAAGCCAACTTAATGAAATGATAGCTGAAAACTTCCCAAGTACTGGGATAGACATGGTCTCCCAGATCCAAGAAGCTCAAAGATTCTCAAACAGATTCAACCCAAAAAGGTCCTCTCCAAGAAACATTATAGTTAAATTGTCAAAAGTCAAAGACAAAGAAAAAATTATATAAACAAAAAGAGAAAAGCATCAAGTCACCTAAAAGGGAATCCTCATCAGACTAACAGCAGACCTCTCGACAAAAACCTTTCAGGCCTGGTGAGAGTGGGATGACATATTCAAAGTGCTAAAAGAAATAAAAATGCCAGCCAAGAATGCTATAGCCAGCAAAGCTATCCTTCAGAAATGAAGAGGAAACAGTAT
>NW_007774519.1:0-1305 GCF_000696425.1 Galeopterus variegatus | reverse complement strand
AAAAAAATACCAAACAGCAAAGATAAACAATAAAAAGAAAAGAAAGGAACAAATAAATATAAAATTACTAGGAATAAGGCAATAACTTTCAATAACAACCCTGAATGTAAATGGATTAAATTCCCCACTTAAAAGATACAAGATGAGACTAATGGATTAAAAAAAATTTAGACCCAAGTATATGCTGCTTGCAAGAAACTCACTTCACCAGTAAAGACATACACAGATTAATAGTGAGGGATGGAAAGATATATTCCACATGAATAGAAATGGAAAAATAAGCAGGGGTTGCCATACTTATATCAGATAAAGTAGACTTTAAACCAAGAATTGTAAAGAGAGACAATGAAGGACATTATGTAATGTTAGAAGAATCAATGTAGCAAGAAGTTGCAACAATCATAAATACATATACATGCAACATCATAGCACTCAGATGCATAGAGCAAATGTTACCGGATCTAAAGGGAGAGATAGACTCCAACACAGTAATAGCTGGGGACTTTAATACGTCTCACTTAGTATTTGACAGATCATACAGAAAATAAAATAGCAGAGAAATATTGGATTTAAACAGTACTTTATATCAAGTGAACTTGACAGACATTTTATGCAGAATGTATGTTTTTCTCATCAGTACACAAATCATTCTCCAGGAAAGATCCCATATTAGGCCACAAATCAAGTCTCAACAAATGTGAAAAGACTGAAATCATAGCAAGTAATTTTTTAGACCACAATGGAATAAAACTAGCAAGAAATAACAAATAAAACTTTGGAAACTATAAAAATGCATGGAAATTAAACAACATGCTCTTGAATGATGAATGGGTCAAAGAAAAAATAAAGCAGGAAATCAAAAAATTCCTTGAAACAAATGAAAATACAAGCACAAATTACCAAAACCTATGGCACACTGCAAAAGTGGCACCAAGAGGGAAGATCATTGCAGTAAGTGCTTACGTCAAAGCTGAAAGATCCCAAATTAACAACCTACCTTTGNGATCATTGCAGTAAGTGCTTACGTCAAAGCTGAAAGATCCCAAATTAACAACCTACCTTTGTACATGAAAGAAACATGAAAAACAAGGACAATCCAACCCTAAAATTAGTAGATGGGAAAAAACGACGTTCAGTGTGAAACTAATTGAAATAGAGTCCAAAAACGATACAGAAGATTGATAAAACAAAAAGTTGATTTTTGAGAAGATAAACAAATTGACAAACCATTAGCTAGACTAACCCAGAAAAGACACAAATATCAAAAATCAGAAATGAAAAAGAAGACGGTATGACTGATGCCAC
>NW_007774518.1:0-4026 GCF_000696425.1 Galeopterus variegatus | reverse complement strand
TTTCACAAATGGACACAAAGAATAATTACTTTTTATAATAATGACTATGCTAATAATGCTGATTTGATCATCACATATTATATACAAACACTGATGGTCAACTCTGAACCCCACAAATATAAATAATCCATTCTGTTTCAATAAAAAATAAAAAACAAAAACATTTTCACACATTTAACAATCATAAGTCTTACAGATGGATTAAGAAATAGGTTGTGAGCCTGTCCTAAGCAGAGAACTGGTTTTACATTTTCTAATTTTTATTTGAAAAATGTTTTACTTAAAGCACTTTTTATATTCAAAGGTTACCTAAAACAGGGTAAATAAAAAAATAAAACCTTAATATGAAGCAAATTTTGCCTATTTAATCAGATTACATAAAGTTAGTGTAACTAATTGCTATAGAATCTAATTTCCATGCTTACCAAATCCACCTATGCCACCAATTACCACAGGTAAGCACCCAATTAAGTACCACCATATATCCTTGCCAAAATACCTTCTTTTTTCAAGCATTTCCATGTGACAAACAAACAAAAAATCCTGGTCAAAATAGTGTTGCAATCTAGTGTGTATGGGTATTTATTATGTCAGAAATGTTATCTTGAATTATATCTTTAAACATTTGTTGTATTTCATTGCTCTCTTCTTGAGACTCAAATACGCTTCTGTTGGATTTCCTTTTCTGATTTCCATATCTACCATTTTCTAATTTAATGTTTTAACTCAGTTTGGCTTTACCCACTTTTTCCTTTTCCTTTTGTACCAGTGTTTTCCACAGTTCTCTACTGTCCTTTTGATCTTCCTAATTTTACCTTCATATCAATGATGGCTTTAGTTTTTTATTTTATTTATTTTTCTTTTTGCTCAATCAGCTCACATTGCATTTTCTCATGCAGTCACACCATCCCTTCCCTAGCTTCTTATATCAACTGTTCTGTGCTCTCAGAGGTAAATACTTCATAAAGCTCATTAAATTCATAGCAAAACATGCTCTCATGATTTTCCTCTTCTTCACAGCAATATTTCTTTAGGTGAGTATTCTTCATCTGTCCTTTATTTTTCTGTTCCTTTCTTTCTTTTTGATTCTTGAATGTTTGTAGTGGTCTTGAGCTGAATTATTCCTCTTTGAAGAAGGTGAGGCTTTCCTGGACCAGCTATTCGTAGGCAGTTCCTGCAGAAGGCCAGAATGCTTCCAGTTCTGGACTGACAAAAACTTGTTCTTGATTCAGTGTTTTACATGAGAGACAGTTTAGTGCTTTACTTCTCAACAGCCAAGAGAGTCTTGAGGTTTTTCACAGCGCAAAGTCATCTCCTCCCCACTGCTCTAGAGACAGACATTAGTCCATTTCTGTTGCTTATAACAAAATACATGGAACTGGGTAATTTATAAGAAAACAAAATTTACTGCTTAGAGTTTCTGAGGCTGTGAAGTCCAAAGTCCATGGAAACCAACTGCTGAAGGTCTTGTTTGAGGCAACAGTGATGGCAGGATATCACACTGCAAAAATGGAGGAGCAGACAGACTAACCTCCTCATTCGCTCTGCTTTTATTTATTTATTTTTTTCCTTTTTGTCTTTTTTTTTTCGTGTCTGGCAATGGATCGCAACCCTCAGTGTCGCGCCCGCACCGGACTGGGACCGGCAATGGGATCACAACCCTCGGTGCTGCGCCCGCACCTCGCTCAGCCAGTGAGCGGGAACCGGTCTGTATGTGGGATCTGACCCTCGGCGGGAGCGCCGCTGCGCTCTCAAGCGGCGCACTGTAGCAGTGCGCCACCGGGCCAGCCCGGCCCATCATTCGCTCTGCTTTTAAAGCCCTCCAAACCATACCCATGCCACCATTTTTAATACATTCACTGAGGCAGTTCCTACAGTATAATCACCTCTTCAAGACCCCACCTTTCAATTACCATGATAGGATTTCCCACCCTATTAACACTGTCACAGTGGGGACTAAGTTTTGGGGAGACATTCAACCCAAGGCATTATTTCCTACAAAAATGGCTTGTGTGACTCCTCGTTTGGCATCATTGCCCCAATTCTTAGAATCAAACCAGGTGCAAGAAAGTTTCTGCCATTAGCTGAAGAAACCCCTTTTGCCTTTGTAGACAAGGGACTTAGCTTTTGTACCTCAGGGGGGCCTCTTAGGGGGCCCCTGCTGGCTCTGAGCTCTGTGCCTGTGGTGTCCTCTCTACTTCCCACACGCAGTCTGCTTAATCTCCACTGCTTTTTGCAGTGATTCTACCTATTTTGTGGCATAGGTTTTAGCTATCTCCTAGTTTAGTAGAATAGTGAGTTTGTGTTTTAGTGTTTCCCTCTCTCTGTTATTTTTAGCTAACTGCTAGAAAATAAAAGAAAATGCCAACTTTATGATATCTACAAACCCAAAGTCCAACAATTATCTTAAAAGAGTATTTTATACAAGACAGAAACTTAAGTGTCTCACTATATTACTGAAAGATACAGTTGCACTTTTCTATTTTGCTGTGAGGTAAAATACTAATTTTCCACAAAACACTCATTTTCAGAAGGCTATTAACAATTGAGCTATTTGTTTTTATTTTTAAAACTCATGGGTGTATTGGTCATAACCTAAGGGAGAAAGTAATCTGACGTCTAAATGTAAAAGACACTTTTTTTGAACATATTCAAGACCCAGGGCCCATTTGGGGAACAAATTATATATATTCTCATCAGCATGCTAATATCTTAGTCTCTTGATACCTTTTTATTGTTGTCTACTCCCTAAACTTGTTTCTGCAGAAGACAGAGCCTTTTTAATAAGAAGGACAACCCATGATCTGTCACTCTGCAAGTCCCAAGATTCCATTTGTGTTTTAAATGAAGACAGACAGTTTTATATTATATATATGCTCATTCCTTTGGTAAAAGTTTAACTCTAGGCAAGTTTATTTTCCTGCCAGTTACTCCTCCTCACTCCTCACTATCCATTACCAGTCATCAAAATGAAGTTTTACCACTAAGTAATTTTTTAAAGGAGCAAATAATACACCAAAGCCAAATTAAAATGGATTTTGAATTAATAATGTTTTAAATAATTCCCTTTCTTATGACCCACAAAAAAGTAAATCTCTAAATGTTAATATCATACAAAAGCTAAGCAGCATCTGAAATAATTTGTTAAACACTTAGAGGCATTATCAGTTCATCTTGATAAACAGAAACAAAGAAGAGTTCTTCCTTACAGAATTCCAAATAAGAAATGTAGACCGAATGATGGCATTTGAAAAAATCACTATCTGACAACCACCACAGTTGGAATGTCAAGATCACATATTGTTCTTATTATCTGTTGCAGGCAAAAATCATCAATAGATGCTAAAAGAAGAGGGCAAAAAGCATAAGAAAGAGGGCTGGCCAGCTAGCTCACTCAGAGCGTGGTGCTGATAACACCAAGGTCAAGGGTTTGGATCCCTGTACCAGCCAGCTGCCCCACTCCCCCAAAAAAGGTATAAGAAACAGGATATTTATAGAGCCTCAAAGTATTTCTCCACAAGAAATCTATCAGTTATAAAGGGAAAAATAATAACTTTACAGAGGAGAAGCCTGGCAAAGAGCACCTTAAGTGACCAAAATCCCATCACCAGTAATGAGCACACACCATGTACCTCTAGACATAATGCTCTGAGAAGCACTTCTGTGGACTTCCTGCCAAAAATGCATAACCTCCATCTAATCGTGAGGACACACTGGACAAATGTCAAGGCCATGGAAAGACAAAGAAAAACCGAAAAACTGTTCAGATAAAAGAGACTAAAGAGAAATGACAACCAAATTCAGTGCATGATACTGGACCAGAAACAATTCTTTTTCTTTTGCTATATAGGACATTAATGGGACAACTGATGAAATCTGTCTACAAGCTGAACTGTATCCATGTTCATTTAGGAAATACACATTAAAGTATTTAGATATCAAAGACATCATGTCTGCAATTTACTCTCAAACAATTCATCAAAAAAAAAAAGAATACCAGGGGCCAGCTCATGGCTCACTTGGAAG
>NW_007774517.1:3267-4026 GCF_000696425.1 Galeopterus variegatus | reverse complement strand
GGGGCGACACTGAGGGTTGCGAACCGTTGCCGGACACGGAAAAAGACAAAAAAAAAAAAAGGAATTAACTATTGATACACAAAACAACATGGATAAATTTCAAAATAATTAGGCTGAGTGAAAGAAGCCAGAAAAAAAAAGAGTGCATACTGTATGATTCTATTTATATTAAATTCTAGAAATGCAAATTAATCAATAGTAACAAAAAGCAGATCAGTGGCTGCCAGAGGACAAGTTGGGGAGGGGAGCTAGACAGGGAGGTGGAAAGGTAGAGATTACAAAGGGAAATGAGAAAATTATTGGAGATGATGGATATGTTCATTATCTTGATTGCAGTAAAGATTTCACATAGATATATTTACGTGCGTGTGTGTCAAAACTTAACAAATTGTATACTTGAATTATTCTCTTCAGAACCTCTCTTCAATAATATCTCTATTCATTATCAATTTTTATTTATTTCCATTTCTATGTTTTTCCCTCTGAAACCATACCTTCAACGTCCATAGCAACCAAATGAGATTCAGGGGGAAAAAAAAAAAATCAGTTCCTTCATTTTGGATGCTAAAAATTCGATAATAAAGTGAATTCTAAAAATAGCACTATTGGCTTCCAGTCAAGATGGCAGAATAGATGGTCGCCAGCATCATTCTCTCTCACACATCAACCAATTTACAACTATTAAAAAGCAGCTACAAGTCCGGCCCGTGGCTCACTCGGTAGAGTGCGGTGCTGATAACACCAAGGCCACGGGTTCGG
>NW_007774517.1:0-2536 GCF_000696425.1 Galeopterus variegatus | reverse complement strand
GATGGCAGAATAGATGGTCGCCAGCATCATTCTCTCTCACACATCAACCAATTTACAACTATTAAAAAGCAGCTACAAGTCCGGCCCGTGGCTCACTCGGTAGAGTGCGGTGCTGATAACACCAAGGCCACGGGTTCGGATCCTATATAGGGATGGCCGGTTTGCTCACTGGCTGAGCGTGGTGCTGACAACACCAAGCCAAGGGTTGAGATCCCCTTACCGGTCATCTTTTAAAAAATAAAAAATAAATAAAAAAATAAAAAGCAGCTACAGTCAAGCTGGGGCTGCTAGAGCTCAGAGGAAGTGGAGGAGAGACATACAGAGTAAACAAAGGCAGGAGAAGCCACAGTGAGAGAAAGGATGGCTCCTACCATTTCGAATCCCTGCCGCTTCAAGGCTGGCCCTTGTGAGCGCACAGAGCAAGAGCTGGCAAAAGCCACTGCTGTGCCCTTCCTATGAAGTTGCCTGGAGCTGGCAGGGGAGAGGAGGGCTTGGTGACCCTCAGGCCAGCAAGATCACTAACAGGGTTCCCATGGACACACATAGGAGCAAGAAGCCACAGCAACTGAAAAAAGGAGCCACTCAGAGGCTAGTGAGTCATCCCAAGAGACCAGAGCATGGCCCACCCTATGGGAAGTGTTTGGAGTGCAGGCAGTGGGGAAGATGGGCCCACCTGGGGAACATCAGAGCACAGCATGGACTGCTGATCTGCTCCCCAATCAGTGCATGACCACTCTGTGTAGTCTGGTCGGGAATACAGAACTTCAGGGGGAGCAGTTTGCTGAAAAGACTCAGGTCCAGACCAGAGTTTCTGCACAACCCAGGTGTACCAGATCTCATGAGACCCAGAAGTACCTACAAAGTCAACCATTAAAACCTGAGCTGCACAAAAAGCCTTCCCTAGGGAATCAGCAGCAAAGCAGCAATTTAGCTCAACCACAGGGCTCAAGTGCTGGTCCCCACGGGAAGTTCCTGCATTTTAGAAGTAAGCAAAGGACAACAAACTAGTTCCAGTGCAGAGCTGAAGTAATGGGATCAGTGAATAATACAACACAGAACTGAAAGAAAAAACAAAATACCCACAGACCATAGACAAAGTTTGATATTAACTAGTAAAGGTCTCACTTCACCAAAGAACACCTATAAAACCTGGAAGGACCAGAAGCCTTCTGGGCCCATAAGCCAGAGAGGGAGGAGGGCTGGGGGCCTCAGCCATGCCTCCCAACACCCACAACCAGCTCAGCAACAACCACCAAGCTGCCACAGGAAGCACCGGGCTCCTGAGCCGGGGCAGTGGGGGGCTAGAGCTTCAGCCACACACCCCCAATATCTGCAACCAGCCCAGAGATAACCACTGAACCACCACTGGAAGCCCCCTGGTCTCCCCTCCAGAAATGAGGAGAGTGCCATGGGCCTCAACCTCCCCCCCTCCTTCCTTCGTTTCTCACCCTATTTCCTTCCCCCTTCCCCTCTTCCCCTCCCACTCAACTGCTCCGCAACAACTTAGAATGTAAAAAAGGATGGGGCCAGGGACTGACCTCTTCTCCTGCAACCAGGCACGGTGTCACTGCCACAGGGCCTGCCCAGGGTCCTGAGGCATGGAGCTGAAGACCAACCTCTGCTTTCTCACCCAGGCAAACCACCGCTACCACCGGGCCTACCTGGGGCCCTGAGTCATGGAGTTAGGGACTGATCGCACCTCCTGCACATGGCAAGGAGCATGCCAAAAATATCACTTCCATGTGGGTGGCCCACCACAACTGCCACAGCTGCCGCAAAAGCACTAGATGGCACAACCACCATGCAGAGAACCCACCACCAACTTGAGTACACTGTCACAGGAGAGTCACCAGCAGAGTCACCAGCAGAGTCCAAAAAAAAGAGGATGTCTCTCTCTACAAAACCCATTCCAGAGTGATAGAAGAAGCATCTGCTCTACGATAATAATGGGTAACCTGAAAACAACTCTCTCAACACTGGACAGAACATCTAGGCAACAAATCAACAGAGTAACTTTTAATCTTTCAGAAGTTAAGAAGAAATCTAGGGTTATCAGAGGTGGGAGGGGGAAAGAAAGGGGGATGGGGAGAGATTGAATAAGGGGCATAAAGAATAAGTACGATTTGTGATAATATATATGCTAATAATATTGATTTGCTCAACATACATTAAGGTTGAACCCCCAAAATATGTATAATCATTTATGATTCAATAAAAATAAATAAATAAATAAATAAAGGTAACCCCCAAAATAAATAAATAAATAAATAAATAAAAATAGCACTATTGACTTACTGGCCAGCTGCCAAAAATAAAAAATAAAGATAAAAATAGCAGTAGTGGGCTGGCCAGTTAGCTGTTAGTTAGAGCATGGTGCTGATAACACCAAGACCCAGGGTTTGATCCCTGTACCAGCTGGCCATCACATAAGTAAATAAATAAATAAATATTTTAAAAATAGCAGTATTATGGGCCGGCCTGGTGGCGCACTGCTACAGTGCGCCGCTTGGGAGTGCAGCAGCGCTCCCGCCGAGGG
>NW_007774516.1:1821-4027 GCF_000696425.1 Galeopterus variegatus | reverse complement strand
ACTAGATCTTCAGAATACATTTTTCTATGTTTTTTAGTTGTAAACATACTTTCCTAAAACAGAGAGAAACTGAGGAAGTAAATATTATAGGCCAGTCAAGAAGTAGTAATTTAATTACATAGTCAATTAATGGGCTAGTCATTATTGAAGGCAGATACAGGATTCCTTTGTATTTTCTCTGTGAGTTGTCTTAAATGAAAGATGTTCTCCAAACTGTAATTTAATTATTTCAATTCATTTTAAGTGAATACATTTCAGAAATCATTTGAGAATATATTAAGTTATAGTTGAGTCTCTCCCCAGATTTCTTTTAGGTTTTATCTATGGATTATGAAAACGAATTTGGTTACTCATATCTGACCTTCCGTTGTGCTCTAGAGCGGGAATAATAAATGATTCCTTGAACCAGCCTGCTGCTTGCAGAAATGAAAATGTCCAAGCCAGATGGAGCTCTTTGTATAAAAGATGCAGGGTGTGCCCCACATTGCAATTTTTGGGAAAGAATTACAGCCTCAGGAATGAGAGATCTGGGCACTTACTGTAATGTAAACTTTAAAAGAAATCACCTCAACTTTTTCCTTCACATAAAAATCATGGTTTTCCAGTAGTAAAAGTAAATAATATATCCTCTGTGGCTCTCAGTGAGTAAAATCACCAAATCTTATTCCCTTAAGAGACCCAGGCAGTCCTATTTTCTCTACTTTTACTCCCTGTGCTCCTGTGCTAAAGGTACATGGAGAGGGTGACAATATTCTAAAGCCCACTGAATGTAGGGGACAGAGGCAGCTGTTCATGGCCACATGTCACACCATCACAGCTCTGATTCCACGGACCCTGGCCAGCTGCCCTGATGGCCAAAGGGAGTCAATAAAGGGATACTTATAATCAAATGTCATGACACAAATGGTTGAGAAACTATGCTAAACAAGACCAGACCAACCATGTCACAAACATAAAATGATACATTTTAAGACTATCCTGACATTACTAATTCATTAAACATGGATGTGGCCTGCAGTGTCACACATACGACAGTGAAGACAATGCCAACCACACACTCATTTCTCCAGCTGCTGGAAACATTGGCTTTTGGCAGCTCAGGAATGACCCCCTAGCCAGGGAATTGCCCTCAGCAGAAGGGAGCCACCTCTCCTCCAGAGGCAGCTCAAATCCAGTGTTTGCTCACAGGGAGCTACAAAGCCCATGACTTAGGTCAACTCTCAAGAGTCATCCTAGCTCCAAAATTCTCTTAGGGATCAGCTGAGATCTCTGTGGCATCTGCAGCATGGTTCAACTTTTCCCTCTGCCCAATACCACTTCTCTCACCCCTTAGATAATGTGTTTCCAGAGAGCACTCCCTAAAGACCTTCTGCAGGCAATCCTGTTTCAGCTTCTGTTTCCTGAAAAATAGACCTCAAATAGGAGCAAGGCTAAATAAGGCTTAGAAACTTCCCTCACTGATTCTAAGTCCTCCAAACCCAAGTGCAATTCACCAAATATGAGTCATTTTTGTAATAAACATTATTGCTTAGTTACAGAGCTGATATGCCTCATTTAACTTAAACCATTAGGTTTCCGGGGAAACAGTTCTAGGAGAGGTAAGTTCTGGGTCCTCCTTTCCATGGAAAAATCATTTAGACTTACTGTTATCACTTCTCCCCAACCCTCTTAAATATATATATTTGTAGTTTTGATGAGACTTTTGATGTTAAAAACATTTTGGTGATGATATGTATGACTGCAGCATGAAGCCTCTTATGGTTTTGAAGAGAACAATCTTTAAAGTACTAGGGCACATGAGTCAAAATTTTGAATTTATCTAAATAATGCTTCTGTGTTCCTCACTATCTCACACTACTTGTGAAAATCATCATTATCACTGATTTTTTGTTTTATTGTGCTTGGTTGATGGTGATCCTCATATCACATAGGACTAGAATGGTTGTACATGTGATTCTTTTTAGTTAGCTGTAAAGCCAGACTATTCCAATCTCTACAGATATTATTTTTTTGCATCAAGCCTGCTTCATCTACATTTTTTCATACTGTTTAATAGGAACTTTA
Source organism: Galeopterus variegatus (assembly GCF_000696425.1). Taxonomy (NCBI): domain Eukaryota; kingdom Metazoa; phylum Chordata; class Mammalia; order Dermoptera; family Cynocephalidae; genus Galeopterus; species Galeopterus variegatus. The sequence goes on along the minus strand of NW_007774516.1, from coordinate 1,963 downwards.
TCTTACTATTGCTCAGATTATAAACCTGAAAGCTGTCTTTGACACCTCTTTTTCTGTTAAATTCCATACTCAGTTCATCAGAAAAAGTTACTTTTATCTTCAAAATATGTCTTGGTTCCCCCACTTCCCATGAGCTCCCTTT
>NW_007774516.1:0-1650 GCF_000696425.1 Galeopterus variegatus | reverse complement strand
CTTGGTTGATGGTGATCCTCATATCACATAGGACTAGAATGGTTGTACATGTGATTCTTTTCAGTTAGCTGTAAAGCCAGACTATTCCAATCTCTACAGATATTATTATTTTTTTGCATCAAGCCTGCTTCATCTACATTTTTTCATATTGTTTAATAGGAACTTTATCCTACTATTGGTCAGATTATAAACCTGAAAGCTGTCTTTGACACCTCTTTTTCTGTTAAATTCCATACTCAGTTCATCAGAAAAAAGTTACTTTTATCTTCAAAATATGTCTTGGTTCCCCCACTTCCCATGAGCTCCCTTTTACCACCCTGATCTGAACGACCATTGTCACCCTCTTGGATTACTGAAATGGTGTCCTAATGAATCCCCTGGCTTCCCTCCTTGCCTCTGCAGATTATTCTTAATGCAGTAGCCAACATGGTCTTTTAAAGATGTCAGTCATATTTTGTCACTTCTCTGGTCAAATCCCTGCAATGATTCCCCTTTCACTCAGACCAAATAGCCCAGTTGTTATCGTGATAGGTAAGAGCTGCATGATCTTCCTCTCTCCTGACCTTCTTGGCATATTCTTTATGACACATACATCAATGGAACAGAATCAGGAGTCTGGAAATAAATCCATACATTTATGATTAATTGATTTGCTTAAAGGGTGTCAATTCCCTTCAAAGAGGAAAGAATAATCCTTTTAACAAATACGGCTGAGAAACTGGATATCCACATGCAAAAGAGTGGAGTTGGGTTACTACTTCACACCACATACAAAAATTATTAATTTTATATAATTTTATTTATTTAATTAATAATTAATTTAATTATTAATTAAAACTCCTTAAAGAAAATATAGGGGAAACACTCCAGGAAGTAGGATTGGGTACAGAGTTCATGAATATGACCCCAAAAGCACAGGCAACCAAAGGATAAATAAACAAATGGGATTACGTCAAACTAAAAAGTTTCTGCACAGCAAAAGAAATGATCAACGGAGTGAAAAGGCAACCAATAGAATGGGAGAAATATTTGCAAAATATGCATCTGACAAAGTATTAATATCCAGAATATACAATAAACTCAAACAACTTTACAGCAAAAAAAAAAACAAACAAACAAATAACCCAATTAAAAAAATGGGCAGAGGAGCTGGATAGGCATCTTTCAAAGGAACATATACAAATGGCCAACAGACACATGAAAAAATGCTCAACATCACTCAGCCTCTGAGAAATGCATATCAAAACCACACTGAGATACCATCTCACTCCAGTTAGGATGACTAATATCCAAAAACTGAGAATGACAAATGCTGACAAGGTTGTGGAGACAAAGGAACTGTCATATACTGTTGGTGGGACTGCAAAAGGTGCAGCCTTTATGGAAAATGGAATGGAGTTTCCTAAAACAATTACAGATAGATCTACCATATGACCCAGCTATCCCACTACTGGGAATATACACAGAGGAATGGAAATCATCAAGTCGAAGGGATACCTGTACTGCCATGCTTATTGCAGCACTATTTACAATAGCCAAGAGTTGGGACCAGCCCAAATGTCCATCATCAGATCAGTGGGTAAGGAGACTGTGGTGTATCTACACAATGGAATACTACTCTGCTATAAAAAAGAATGAAATACTGCCATT
>NW_007774515.1:2326-4027 GCF_000696425.1 Galeopterus variegatus | reverse complement strand
GAGAGAGAGAGAGAGAGAGAGAGAGAGAGAGAGAAAATGAAATTTCAGAAGGAAAGAGCAGAACTACGGTTACTAGAGGTAAAAAAAGGAGGATAATGAAAATTTGGTTAATGGACACAAAATGGCTAGTTAAGAAAAATAAGTACTATTTGTGTAGAGTCAAGCTAGGCATCTATAATCAACATTAATCTCCTGCATGTTATCAAATGGCTAGAAGAGAGAAGATTAAAAGTCCTCAACACAAATAAATGATTAAGGTTTGTAATGATGAATATGTTAATTATCCTGTTTTTATCATCACACATTGTACACAGGTGTTGATATTCAACTCTGTGCCCCACAAATATGTATAATCAATTACAGTTCAATAAAAAAATAATACGATTGAAATATTATAATTTAATTCAAATAAATTATAAGTCAAAATAAAATTACTATTTTATATTATTATACATAATTAAATACTATAAATGTACAATTAAATTATTTAAAAACAAAGGTAAAAAATCATCAAAATTGATTGCAACTTAATTATTTTACTACATTTTAATAAAAGCTATGCTCTTGAGGTCACTTAGGTCTACTGTATCTGTATAGTGGTAATCTGTACTCCAAATGCTGTGGTGCAGTTCTTTCCAACACCATATTTGGTGATGCTGTTTTGGAGCTTGAAATTAGCCATGACAGGAATACTTACACCAAAGAAATCAGCAAATACTACAAATTAAGGTTCCTTCCTGTCCTGCTCTCCTAAAGCCAGTTGCTCAAAATTGAATAGCAACCCACTGTACAATGTTTATTGTGTGACAGATGTTGTGAGTATTTTACCTATATCAAACCCTTCAATTTAATCCTCATAACAAGACTCTGGAGTAGTTGTTATTATTACTCCATTTTATAGATGAGAAACCTAGGGCAAGATGTTTAATCTCTCCTTGCCTGTGGCTCACACTTTGTAAGTGGTGGTGCCAGCATCTGCCTCTGGGAAAAACTTGCTTCAAAGACTGCTCCAAAACACTCCACTCTGTTTACCATATTATGGTTGATGATCATCTCTGCCTTGGAAGGGAAAACTGAAGAGTGGCCAGAGTCACGTTATTGTACATCTTAGTCTATGTGAGTGGCATTTCCTAGATCTTCACAGAGCACAGAATGACATGTTACATTTGGAAATCTGTGCTTCCGTCTGTTCATCTGAAAAATGTGGACATTAATTATCTCTACTTCTGTCTAAGTGAGACCGAAATGAGATATGGATGTAAGGCATTTAACAGTGTCTGATATATAGTCAGACCCTAAATCCTAGCTGCTTTCTAATTACTTTGTTATATGTGCTATGAATGCGATCATTTTATATAACTATCACAATTTTATAGAGTGACAACTTTCTTGTAAATTAAACAAACAAGTTAGAGCAAGAGAAAAATGCTGAAGAAGGATAAGACATGTAGCAATCTTAAAGAAAGAGGTTAGAAATGAGAAGTGATGGAAAAACAGTTATTGAGAGCATGAGAGAGAAAATATATAAGAGGGAGGAAGTAGATACTACAAAAGAAGCAAAGTGAAAAAGGAAAAGGGAATATAAGGACACATTATGAAATATCTCAAAAATCTTAATGCTGATAATGTTATTAACAAATTTCAACCAGGGTGGACAACTCAGCCTTCCCATAGAACCCACTATTCTAACCTTTTCTAGGT
>NW_007774515.1:0-1161 GCF_000696425.1 Galeopterus variegatus | reverse complement strand
AAACATTGAAAGAAAGATGCCACATCTTGTGAATCTTCCATAAAATGAATAATTTAATAAAAAATAATATATTCTCACCATACCTCAAATCCATTCTGTGATGATTTAGAAGCTGATGGCTATTCCATGAAATGGAATGTGGAAAAATAATCTCCATTTTATGGCATATGATTCAAAATTAATTTTTGTTGTTTTTGTGCTAAATTGTGATCTTCCAGAACTAAGAAGGGTAGATTGCAAAAATGCTTGCTGTGCTGCTAAGGAAATGGTTGCCTATAGATCAAGTCTACTCAATTCAATTCAGGCCCTTTGGAACATTTTTACTAAACATCACATTATTAAAACTTCAAAATATGTTGAGTAAGGCATAGAGAGGAAATTATTTCAGTGTGAGCTGCGCTTAAGATTTTATTAGTATATAATTATAAAATACATAATAAATGGGAAAATATAATCACAACCATTGCATAAAAATCTCAGTAGAAAAAAATAGATTTTTATAAATGTGAAGTTGACTTCATAATTATTAATTATTGAGATATATGTCACAAAGATAGTCCAAATAGAAGAAAACTCTTAACTTCTCCTGCAGAAGGTACCATGCTCCCCATCACTGTGCTCCCAGGTTCTGCCTAAAACTTCCATCTGACACAGATGATGAAGGGACATGTCTGCAATTGGAGGGAGACTGGACTAGAATTTGACCAGTAGTCTTTATCTATGAGTACTGATATACAATTTCTATTCATATCTTAACAATTGATGGTTCAAATTAAGAACTATTTTTATTACGATTAAAATTTCAGAGCATAGTTATTGATCATTTAAGACCTAAGATAAAATGGTGTATTCAGTTACTCATTCATTCAACAACAACAACAAAATAGTGAACATGCCTAATATGTGCCTGGAACTATGCTAGATTCTGGGAATATGACATTAATAGTACACAGTCCCTTCCATTAAGATCTGAGTAAAGCAAGGTCCTTCTATTAATAGAAGGTCCTATTGTTCAGTGGAAAGAACATGGCTTATGGAATTTGACAAATCTGCCTTTTATCGCTGAATGCTTCTACCTATGTCAGTTGTGATAAAAATCTGTTAAACTTACCAAAAATATTTCTTCATCTTTAAAAGTGATGGAATGCCCAACTCATAGCA
>NW_007774514.1:2010-4027 GCF_000696425.1 Galeopterus variegatus | reverse complement strand
TCTAGGGAATGGTTCAGGAAGAGAAAAAATATGTGCCTAGCATAGGGACAGCTTATGTATGTGTGCGTGTGTGTATGGGAGACGATACATCAAATAACATCAAATGACACAGAGCAAGAGAGCAGTTCACAGTTGCTGGATCTGGGGAAGGTCATATGGCAATTCATTGTACTATTTCAAACTTTTCTCTGAATTTTGAAATAATTCAAAATAAGCATTTAAAAAAATTAGGGTAGGTTGCTGGCCAGAGACGGACTGTCTGGTAGATGGGAAGAGAAGCAGGGTGACCCGTCAGTGAGAGCCAGACAAGTCAAACAGCTAAACAGACGCTGTTTGGGAGGTGACCAGGGAGAGAGGCTAGAGGTGGCCAGGGCTCGGGCTGCCATGTAGAGGTTGGACTAAGACAGATGTGGGGTGAGGAGAAGGAGGAAAGACGACTCCAGATTGTTGGTCAGAGCTGCTTGCAGAGGGATGGGCAGGCACAGGTTTGGGGAGAGAGTGGGGATTGGACATTCTTGTTTCAGATGTGGCCTGTTTGCTATGTTCTTGGCTACCTGGCGTGGACCTGTCTGCAGTCTGACCTGACTTTATTCCCACCTGGTTATGTGCCATGTAGCCCTGTCTTCCACCCAGGCCCCAGCCCTATCACTGTGGGCATCCCAGCCAGGTTTTGAGGGGACTGGCTGGATCTACTCTCAAGACAAGCCTTGGGCCTCCCCAGCGCCTGCTGGGAGCCCTGGGAAGCCATCAGTCATGGCCAGGGAACTGGGCACACCTGCTGCCGATGGAGACCTGGAATCTGACATTGGAAGAAGTCAAGCCATTAGCGGGGAGCCACTAAAGCTTGCTACCTCTCCGCAGATGTGAGTGCATCCACAATTGCATCTGAGGTTCCTTCATCATGGACCCTCAGCCTGGAAGAAAACCAACTTTACACACTCTTGCTAACAATTTTACACATTGCTCAGCCTTTATGAGCCAGCTGGGACTTCTGCCTTGCAGTCCCGATAAAAAATTGCTCCTTCTGAAGGCAGGATGGCCTAGGAGCTAAGGTTTATATCTTGCTCCTCCACTTATTGGGTGTATGATGACCCTTTAAGCCTCAATTTCCTAATCTGCAAAGTGGGTGTGTTAGTAGTACTGCAGTCACTTGGTTGTTCTGAAGCTTGAATGAGCAAGCTCAGGCCAGGTACCTAGCATAGGGACAGCCCTCTGCAAAAGTTACAGGAAAAGTGATCGCTGTAATTACGGTAATCATTAGTAGATGACTCACAAATCCTTCACGCCAGTGCAGGCCTCTCTGAGGGCCTCTGGAATTGTGTGTTAAATCCCTCTGGATGACTCAAGGGTCCCAACCTGCACTCATCATTTTTATTTTTCTCTTTTTATGGTATAGCAGATGGACGGAAATGCTTCAATCTTGAGTATTCAGTTCATTGTTTTTTCTTGGTGGTTGGCTGGTATGGGGATCTGTTCACTGAGTTTTTACAAAATGAACACACCCTTGTAACCCCAGCCAGCTCAAGATCAGTATATTTTCAGCACTCCAGGGGTTTCCTCATCTTTCCCCCCCACCCCCTAACATTCTTATCTTTGTTACTGTAAATTAGTTTTGCTGATTTTTGACCTTTCCATAAATGGAATTATATAGCCTGCCCTCTTTTATTTCTGGCTGCTTTCACTCAATATTATATTTGTGAGATTTATTCATATTGTGGTATGTAGCAGTAATTTGTACCTTCTCATTGCTCTATAGGACTCCACTATACGAACATAGCATAATTTATCCACTCTCCTGTTGATAAACATTTAGGTTGTTTCCAGTGTTTGCTATGAATAGTGCTGCTATGAACATGCCTTTTGGTGCACATATGTACACATTTCTTTGGATTTACAACAAGGAGTGGATTTGCTGGGACACAGGGTGTGCATAGCTTCAACTTTATTTTTTTATTGTATTTTTTAAAAGATGACCGGTAAGGGGATCTTAACCCTTGACTTGGTGTTGTCAGCACCA
>NW_007774514.1:0-1096 GCF_000696425.1 Galeopterus variegatus | reverse complement strand
CCTTGGTGTTATCAGCACCGCACTCTCCCGAGTGAGCCACCGGGCCGGCCCATAGCTTCAACTTTAATAGCTGTATTTTCCAATGGTTGTAGCATTTTACATTCTCAGTAGCATGTATTAGAGTTCCAGTGGCTCTGTGATTTTCCCAAAACTTGATATTGTCAAATTCTTTAAATTCTGTTTATTCTTTTTTTAAAATGATGACTGATAAGGGGATCTTAACCCTTGACTTAGTGTTGTCAGCACCACACTCACCCGGTGAGCTAACCAGCCATCCCTATATGGGATCCAGCCCGTGGCCTTGGTGTTCTCAGCACCGCACTCTCCCGAGTGAGCCGTGGGCCGGTCCTAAATTTTGTTTATTCTGGCGAGCACATAGTAGTATCTAATTGTGCATGCATTTTAAAAACTTATTTCTGATTTTTTAAAAAAAACTTTATTGAGGAATATTTTGCGTACAGTAAAATTCACTCATTGAAAGTGTACAGTTCTGCTTTATGCTTAGTATAAATTTAAAAATAAAAGTTTACATATCATTGAAAAAGTCAAATGGTGTTGGAAGGATTATAAAGAAAATGACCATTTCCCTTCCTCATCTCTTCCTATTCCTCATTCCCACTTTTAATTCTTTTGACTATTTCTTTTGGCTTTTTCCTCCATATCTATAAGTAGTAATGTGCATCTACTGCGAGTTATTTTTCAGTTTTTGAGATTCTCTGTTGACTTCTGTTATGGAAGATGAGGATTTTGTGTAGACTGCCTGAATCCGGACTCTCCCACTTACTAGTGCAAGACCTCAGGCATGTTTCTTTACCTCTCTGTATAGTAGTTACAAGTTAGTTACCTCTCTGTGCAGATACGTTCCAAGACCCCCAGTGCATGCCTGAAACCATGGATAGCACCAAACCCTGTGTATACTGTTTTTTCCTATATGTATGTAGCTATGATAAAGTTTAATTTAATTAACACTAGGTTAATCTGGCGCAACGCTTTGCCATCAATTGGAACACGTTTTCTTTTTTTTTTTTTTTTGTCTTTTTTTCGTGACCGGTAAGGGGATCACAACCCTTGGTGCGGTGTCGCCCGCACCGCGCTC
>NW_007774513.1:2052-4027 GCF_000696425.1 Galeopterus variegatus | reverse complement strand
GGACCAGTAAGGGGATCGCAACCCTTGGCTTGGTGTCATCTGCACCACGCTCAGCCAGTGAGCTCACCAGCCATCCCTATATAGGATTGGAACCCACAGCCTTGGTGCTACCAGCACTGCACTCTCCTGAGTGAGCCACGGGGCTGGCCTGTATATTCATCTTTTAACAAAAACTTAAGGATACCTCTGGGAGGTCAGCAATTCCAAATGTTTCACTATTTCTCTATTAAGTTGTTAAAACAACTTGGAACTTTATTATGGAGAACCTGGGAACCAGAAAGGTGCATTTGGAGGGAAAGACAAGAAGCCCGAAGGAATCCAGGTGTTGCAGATACAAGGCCTGGGTCGGCCGCCCTGCTGCCTTCAGCACCCGACTGCATAGATCCTGCATGTCATTTGCTGTTCTCTGTGTGTGCTTCCTTCCCCTAGAGGGACAGGGTATCATCTTGCTTATCTGTGGAACAAAAGGAAGGCAGATGCAGTTGAGTATCGTTTTTTGCACAGCTACGTTTTATAAAGTCTCCACAAATGCCGAGCATGCTGCAAGGTGGAAGCCAGGGTCGACCAATCAGCACACAACCTTCCTTCATGTGTCTTTTTGTCTGAACACACCTTGTTTAGTACCTATTGAGCAACATTGAATTGACGGCCAGCAGCACTGTAACTCATGTCTGACGAAGCTTACCTGATACATGTGATTTCTCTGTGAGACACATCACAGCCTTCTTGAACTCAGGAACACTAGATAGCACTTCAGCACTACACAAGAGGGCCATTTAAAACAGCAAAATCACCAACAAAAAGCACAAAAATGTGAAGAATGTGGCACTAAATAGACTGCAAAAAGGATACTTTAAAAATTTTTAATATCTTTTTGAATTAGCATATATTGTACATATTAAATGGGTACAGTTATATTTTAATACATGTATATAATGTGTAATGATCAAATCAAGGCAATTTGCATATCCATCATTGTAAAAATATTTCTTTCTGATAAAAGCATTTGAGTTCCTCTCTTCTAGCCATTTGGAAACATATGATAAATTATTGTTAATTATAGATGCCTAGCACTACTGTAGACAACTAGAACTTATTCTTCCTATCTAGTTATAATTTTGTATCCATTAACCAACCTCTCCCTATCTCCCCTCCCCCTCCCAGCCTCTACTAACCACAGTTCTATTCTCTACTTCTGAACGCTCAACTTTTTCTTTTAAGCTCACACATATGAGTGAGATGATCATGTGGTATTTATTTTTCTGTGCCTGACTTATTTCACTTAACATAATGTCTTCCAGGTTCATTCATGTTGTTGCAAATGACAGGATTGATTGATTTTTTTTTAAGGCTGATCAGTATTCCGTTGTCTATATTTGCCACATTTTCTTTTCTTCATNCTAGAACTTATTCTTCCTATCTAGTTATAATTTTGTATCCATTAACCAACCTCTCCCTATCTCCCCTCCCCCTCCCAGCCTCTACTAACCACAGTTCTATTCTCTACTTCTGAACGCTCAACTTTTTCTTTTAAGCTCACACATATGAGTGAGATGATCATGTGGTATTTATTTTTCTGTGCCTGACTTATTTCACTTAACATAATGTCTTCCAGGTTCATTCATGTTGTTGCAAATGACAGGATTGATTGATTTTTTTTTAAGGCTGATCAGTATTCCGTTGTCTATATTTGCCACATTTTCTTTTCTTCATTCATTCATTCATCAGTGAATACCTAGGTTGATTCCATATCTTGGCTTTTGTGAATAGTACTGCAGTAAATATAGGGGCACAGATATCTCTTTGGTATGCTAATTTACTTTCCTTTGGATAAATACCCACCAGTGGGATTGCTGGATCATATGGTAATTCTATTTTTAGTTTTTTTTGTTTTTTTTTTTTAAAGTTGACCGGTAAGGGGATCTCAACCCTTGACTTGGTGTTGTCAGCACCACCCTCAGCCAGTGAGCCAACC
>NW_007774513.1:0-1191 GCF_000696425.1 Galeopterus variegatus | reverse complement strand
CCAACCAGCCATCCCTATATGGGATCCGAACCCGGGGCCTTGGTGTTATCAGCACCGCACTCTCCTGAGTGAGCCACAGGCCGGCCCCTCTATTTTTAGTTTTTTGAGGAAACTTCATACTGTTTTCCATAATGGCTATACTAATTTACATTCCTACCAACAGTGTATAAGAGTTCCCTTTTCTTTGCATTCTTATCAGCATTTGATACCTCATTGTGGTTTTGATTTGCATTTCCCTGATGATTAGTGGTGTTGAGCAGTTTTTCATGTACTTGTTGGTTATTCATATGTCTTCTTTTGAGAAATGACTGTTCAGGGTGTTTGCCCATTTTTAAATTGGATTATTTGGTTTTTTGCTGTTGAAATACTTCTTCCCATTCTGCCAGTTGCCTCTTCACTCTGTTGATTGTTTTGCTGTGCAGAGCTTTTAGTTGGATGTAATCTCATTTGTCTATTTTTGCTTTTGTTGCCTATGCTTTAGAAGTCTTCTTCATAAAACTTTTGCCTAGACCAATGTCTTGGAGTATTTCCCTATGTTTTCTTTCTAGTTTTATAGTTTCAGGTCTTACATTTAAATCTTTAATCCATTTTGAGTTGGTTTCGGTATATGGTGAGATATAAGGGTCTAGTTTCTTCTGCATATGGATATTTGGTTTTCTCAGCACTATTTATTGAAAAAGCTGACCTTTCCCCAATATATGTTCTTGGCCTCTTTGTCAAAAATTAGTTGGCTGTAAATACATGAATTTGTTTCTGGGTTCTCCATTCTGTTCCATCAGTCCATGTGTTATGTTTTTATGCCAGTTCCATGTTGTTTTGGTTACTACAGCTTTGTAGTATATTTTGAAGTCAGGAAGTGTGGTGCCTTCAGCTTTGTTCTTTTTGTTCAAGGTCTTTTCTGGTTCCATAAAATTTTGGGATTGATTTTTCTATTTCTGTGAAAAATGTCATTGGTATTTTGAAAAAGATTGCATTGAATGTGTAGATTGCTTTGAGTAGTATGTCTTTCATCAGTGTTTTGTAGTTTTCATTGTAGAGATCTTTCACCTCCTTGGTTAGATTTATTCGTAGGTATTTTATTCTCTTGGTAGCTATTGTATATGGGATTGCTTTCTTGACTTCTTTTTCAGGTAGTTCATTGCTGGTGTATAGAAATGCTACTGATTTTTTGTATGTTTATTTTGTGTCCTG
>NW_007774512.1:2574-4027 GCF_000696425.1 Galeopterus variegatus | reverse complement strand
AATTGATTCCTGGTTATAAAATGGCCAGATGTCACTGAGTCTATCCTAGAGTAGAATTTTCCTTCCATCCTTAAAATGATGGAAAATAGTTAAAAGAATTTCTGCCATGTTCTATAGAGTCTCAAAAAACATCAGTTTTATGAGGAGTGCTTCTGCCTGAGGCTACAAGCTCAGACTAGCAGCATACACTCCACACACACAAACACTCATGATTGATAAGCTCTTTTTTTGACGTTCTAAAGACTAGACCACCATTCCACCTGTCCCCAGGGCCAACTTCGTCACTCTATATTTTTTCCAAAACAATGGGTAAATTGTACATACTCAAAAAACAGGGTTGAAGCAAACATCTCAAAATTACAGTTGATGAATTCATAGTCTAGCAATTCTTAATTTGACAATGTCCGTCAAACCTAGGTCCAAACCTTGAACTCCTGACTTACTGCCTGTGCTGCCTTGGGATCATCTCTCATTCTGGGGGGTGGCGGGGAGTTCCTCGTCTGTAGAAAGAATTCTTTCAACTTTGTCCATTGTTGTGAGAATTAAAGATATTCTTGGTAAAGCACCGAGCACCGGGGCTGGCATGTAAAGTTGGCACGCAGTTGATGACACCCGTTAAGTTCTTGATGCTTTGGGAACTGGATTCTCTCAATTTTGCTATTTACAAAAAAATTACAAATTTTAAAAAGGAGGGGGTGATTTGGCTACCCTGTAGTGGTCTGCCCTCTCTTTTCCAAGTTTATTTTGCTGCTTGATTCCATTTGGACTGGAATGTGTAGTTGTTTGCTAGGACGGCTGTAACAAAGTACCACAAACTGGGTGATTTAAAGAACAGAAACTTAGCGTCTCAGTTCTGGAGGCCAGAAATCCAAGATCAAGTGTCAGCAGGGTTGGTTCCTTCCGAGGCTGTGAGAAAGAATCTGTTTTGTGCCTCTCCCCAGCTTGCGATGGTTTACTGGCTGTCTCTGGCATTCCTTGGCTTGTAGAAGCATCATCTCGATCACTGCCTTTGTCTTCACATGGTGTCCTCCCTGTGCGCATGTCTGTGTCGAAATTTCCCCTTTTTATAAAGACACTAGTAATATTGAACTAGAGCCCACCCAACTCCAATGTGACCTCATCTTAACTACTTACATCTACAAAAACCTTATTTGCAAATAAGATCACATTCTCATAAGGCACTGAGTGGTAGGACTTTGATGTATGAATTTTGGAGGTCACAATTCAACCCAGAACAGAAGGCTATATGACTCTCATTATTTCCATGAGCTTTCTAGACTATAAACTTTAAGAGAAACAAGCAGGACCTAATTATAACTCATTAGTTGTCAGCCTCTTTACATTGCAAGCAGTCTGCACTGGAGCATGAATATGTACTGACATGTACATGGGAAAAGAGTCTGACCTTCCTACAGAACAGCAAATCTTATTCCGGGATTTTATCTGATTTTTT
>NW_007774512.1:0-1013 GCF_000696425.1 Galeopterus variegatus | reverse complement strand
TAGTCAGGCACAGAAAGAGAAATATCATATGTTCTCACTTATGTGTGGGAGCTAAAAATAAATAAATACACAAATAACCAGGGGAGGGGGGGAGGGAAGAAGACACAACAATCACAATTCTTTGAAGTTGATACAACAAGCAAACAGATATGAGGTTGTTGGGAGAGAGGGGAAGAGGAAGGTGGGAGAGAGGTTTTGGTAATGGGCCACAATAATCAACCACATTGGATATTGACAAAATAAAATTAAATTAAATAAATAAATAAAATAGAAACACCACAATTAATATCTTAAATGTATTGTTTAGTCTATTGCAATTAATAGTTCAGCTAAAAATCACTTCATTGACAAGATAAGATTTCAGAAACCCTGCAAAAGGAAATTTAAAAAAACATGGCAGAGCTTAATCAAAAACCTAACAATGAGCTTCAGCTAAATATGTGGACATTTTCACACTGCTTAAAACAGGGGAGCCAAGCTCTGAGGCTTGGAACAATTTTTATTCTGACAAAACTTTCTTTGGGTAGATTTTTTTAAACTGTGGTTTTATTTTTCTGTTGTTCAAAGAGGCAATCCATACATGATTTTATTTATTTTTTATTTTTATTTTTTTAGTGCGGGAGAGCAGTATGTACAAAAGGTTTGCAGTGAAAGGAAAGGACGCCTCTCTCTCTATGCCTTCCAGCCACCCAGCTCTTCTCCCTCGAGGCAGCTCATTCCTTTATTCTCCATTGTTAAAAACATGGACACATACAGACTCACATAAAAGATGGCAGGCTGTGGACTATCTTGCACCTGGCTTTTTCTCTTTACCTTGTATCTTGCAGTTCCTGCCAGATCAGTAGCTGTTTCATTTGCCTTAACAGCTGCATTCATTGTGTTCCAGAGTCACGATCACTCTTTGTTAGCAATTTTGTCTAAATAAGGAAGGCAGTGTTCTCACAATACACCTCAGCCTGTATCACTTCACCTCTGCTGAGGAACTAAAAGGCAGGGTCTGTGCCTACAAGACA
>NW_007774511.1:3732-4027 GCF_000696425.1 Galeopterus variegatus | reverse complement strand
CCTCGAGTGAAACATCCACTGACTAGCTGAGCATGAAGAGGCCTGATACTTAACGAAGCTCTCATTGATTGCCCGGGTTAGGTTCAAAACCCATTCCGAGATTTCTTCTTTATGACTCAGGTTTTGGGCAAAACAGCAAACCAGTATGTGGGGCAAGATAACAATCAGCATTTTCTTTTCTTGATCTTGGAGAAGAGGAAATTTAACTTTATTCTCAAAACAAAGAGGATAGTAAGGGGCCCAGGAAAAGTGAATCCAAGAAAAAAGAAAGAGAAGTCCCAGCTAGCAGTGGCTC
>NW_007774511.1:0-3041 GCF_000696425.1 Galeopterus variegatus | reverse complement strand
AGGGGCCCAGGAAAAGTGAATCCAAGAAAAAAGAAAGAGAAGTCCCAGCTAGCAGTGGCTCAACAGTTCCAGAAAGCTATTTAGCCCTATTGCATCAGGAAGTTGGAAGTCTACGAGAGAGAGTTGTTTAGTGAAAAAGGGGATTGAATAAAATATGAAGTATATTTGAGAGTTCGGAGGGGGGCGGGATGCAATGTAGTGAAGTGTCACAGGTGAAAGCACAAACTCTGGAACCTGACTGGCTGTGTTTGAGTCCTATCTCCACCAGTTCCTCGTCTCCACTGTGTGACCTTGAGCGTGTTACTTATCCTCTTTCTGCCTCTCTGACCTCATTTGTAAAGTGACCATAGTAATAGTATCTATGTGGTAGAGATTTGAGGACCACACAGTGTGTATTACCTGTTGCTCTGTTGCAAAGCTTAGTGGCTTAGAACAATGACAAATATTTGCTATTTTTCAGTTTCTGTGGGTCAAGAACATGGGAGAGGCTCAGCTGGGAATTCTGACTTGAGGTCTCTGGTGGCGTTATAATCAAGATGTTGGGGCAGCACTAGCTCACTCATGGCTGGCAAGTTGATACTGGTTGTTGACAAGAGGCCTCAGTTCTTCCCAAAGATGTGGGTCTCTCCCGAAGATGCTAAGTGTCCTTACAATATAGTGGCTGCTTCCCCCAGAGCAAATGATCTAAGAGGCAGAGAGCCTGGCAGAAGCTATCCTTTCTATGACCAATCTCAGAATCACATACAATGACTTCTATTCCATTCTACTCAATAGAATGAGCCATTCGGTCTGGCCCACATTTAAGAGAAAGGGAACACAAAGGAAAAATATCAATGAATTGATGACATTTTTAAACTATTCGGTATATAAAACATACAGAATAATCATCGACATAATGTAAGTCATATGTAAGTGCTTGCGATTGTATCTTTATAAAAATTATAAACTCATATTGTTGACTGCTTGGTTGTTGGTGTAAAGAAATGTTTCACTTTTGTATATTTATTTTTTATCTATCATTTTGAAAAACTGTCTTAGTAATTCTAACAATTTGTTTGTGAACTTTTTTGGGTTTTCTATGAATTCAGCTACAATATCTGAAAATAAAGGACATTTTGTTTCTTACTTTTGAACCCTTACATATTTTTTGTCTTTCTCTTTTTTTTCTGTACTGGTTAGGATCTCCAGAACAACATTGAAATGAGTGGTGATAATGGATATTCTTGGTTTGTCCCTGATATTCAAAGATATAATTTCAACTTTTCAATTGTGATGTTGACAGGAGCCTTTTTGCAAATGCTCTTTGTCAGTTAAGAAGGTTTTCTTCTGGACCTAGTTTGCTAAGAGTATTTTTTTAAATGAAGAATGGATATAAAATTTTAATTTTTTTCTGAAGCTGCTCAGATAAGCATATGAGTTTCTTCTCTTACAATATAAATGTGGTAAATTTCAACTTCTTCTTTTCTCTCTGCATTAGATCTTCCCAGAGCTATAGAGGGTCCTATCCTGAGGTTTCTGAGTGGTGTAGATCAAAAGCAGAGCCACATCACCCTTGGGTTATTAAGTGTTCACAGTTTTGTCTCTAGCAAATCCCCTTGTAGGTGGTAAGTCTCAATAAATCAGGATTTGTATTTATTGTACTATTTTCTAAAGTTAAATTTTTCCATCATATATTTGTTAAAAATATTCTCTGAGTTTTAGCAGAAAGAGCTGTTAATAATAAGCTTTCCATAGTATACTTTCCATGCAATGAAACAGATAAATTCTGTATTTCTATTGAAATTACTATTAAAGAATTAGTGTAGTAAAATTGTATTTTTGTTTTTAACTTATTTAAAATAACATGGTCAAACCTACAATTACTATTAAAGAATTAGTGTAGTAAAATTGTATTTTTGTTTTTAACTTATTTAAAATAATGTGGTCAAACCTACCACACACACACACACACACACACACACACACACACATGGCACACACTCAAATAAGCTGTGACTGAATTTAAGTATAGAAATAGATTGGCTTCCTAAATTGATTTTACAGTTGATTTATTTCACAAGTATTAGTTGTTTTTGTCTTAATTAGGAAAGTGTACTCATGGAAAGGCATAAGCTCGGCTTTCTCTTTGGGCTCCAGTTGAACAAAACAGAACATCACAGAAATGGAACCAGCAATACATTAGCCTGCATTTAGTAAAGTCGAAACAAAGCTGTACTTTATAAATTTCCCCTTACAATAATAAGTTTTTTTAAAAAAAAAAAAAAAAACCCTCGCTTTTCTATTTTTCCTTGGAATTGAGCCCTGTCGACCTTAAAGATTTTACCTTTCTCCCTGTTTACCACTCCAGCTGGTGATTAGCCAGCTGGAAGTGTAGACAGCTCCCCTGAAACTCACTTTCCTTCTCTTCCTGACCATACTGAAAGTAGCCCATTGTCAGCCCAGCACTCGGTATTTTCTGAACATCAGGAGTGCTGTCACAAGCCATTGCAGGTGTCAAATCCCTAGAAATGTCAAACAAGTTGTTGATTCCACTCACTTTGCATCCTGTGTCTCTCCTAGGATAGTGAGGGTTGATTCGAAGAAGAGGGTGTACAGAAAAAGCTGGCAGAGTCTTTGTACATGTTGGCAAGGCATAAAGAAAGGCAAAGTTGGCAACAACAAAATAATAATTATTACCATGCTTGGAGTGCCTAATATATGCCAGGCATTTATAAGCATAATTTCATTTATTCTTTTACCACTCCAAGAAGCAAGCATTGTTATCTCCAGTTCAGAGAAGTTTTAAAAATTTCACTCTGGTTAGTAGTTGAGTTAGCGTATAAACCCAATTCTTTTCTGAAGTCCGTACTGATCCTTGCCTTAGTCATCCCCAACAATACATTTTCATTTACACTCCCTATTGCTTGGATACATTGCCAAGGGTACAGGTTTAAAAGCACAAGCAAAATTTAACAGTCAAATATAGTGTTAAATGAACTATAATAATCAGTATTATGTGTGCCTTGAGTAATACTGCATTCAGAACTTTGCTGACAAGAAAG
>NW_007774510.1:2233-4028 GCF_000696425.1 Galeopterus variegatus | reverse complement strand
TGCTATTTATTGAAAGTAAAACCATTTTTAGATTAAAGCCCCCATTTGAGATGCATTATGGAACATTTATCTTTTTATAATTTACCCAATTTTATTCATTTTACATCTAATTTTGTCCAACAAAAGTATCACTGAGTTCTTACTGTGTATCAGAGACTGTTCTAGGCTATGCAGAAAAAGACTGATATTTCACAAGCCCTGACTTCAGTGTGTTTTCTGTCTAGAATATGAAAAGATAAATGAATAGTCAATGAACAGAAAAATAATTTATAAAGTATTATAATTTGAAAAACATGAGATCATGTGGGGAGTGACTAGCATTCCTGGTCCAGGAAAGTTTTCAGAATAACTGACACCTGATTTGAGTCTTGAAGAATGAAGAGTATTTTGAGATTAGAAGGGGGGTATGATAGCTATTGCATTAGTCCATTTCTGTTGCTTATAATAAATACATGAAAACAGACAATTTGTAAGAAAATGAAAATTACTGTTTACAGTTTCAGAGGCTAGATGTTCAAAGTCCAGGGAACACTTCTGGTGAGGGTTCTCTTTGGTGATGGCATTACAGCAATCAGCAGTTCTAGAATGGCAGAAAAATGTCAGAGCAGAGAGAGACTAACCTCTCATATGCTCTTTCAAAACCCTCAGGGGCCGAGCCCGTGGCGCACTCGGGAGAGTGCAGCGCTGGGAGAGTGCAGCGCTGGGAGTGCAGCAGCGCTCCTGCCGCGGGTTCGGATCCTATACAGGGATGACCAGTGTGCTCACAGCACTCACTGGCTGAGCACGGTGTGGCCGGTCTCAAAAAGGACAAAAAAAAAACCCCTCAGAATCATACCCCTGACCACCATTAATAATCTATTCACTATGGCATGGTCCTGCAATCTAATCACCTCTTCAAGGCTTCACCTTTTAATGACCGTAATAGAATTTCCCACCCCCAGTAAGGATTAAGCTCAATGAGGTTGGGGGATTGGGGGACATCCAATCTACAGCAACTATGTTAATCCACTTTCACTGCACAGATCATCAACATATTGAAATAGAACTGGATGGTAAATAGTAACTCCTACTAGGCCTAGAGTTTCTGAACTTTCTTCATGATTCTAAATTGCCACATCTTTCAGGACCCACTGGATTGTCCTACAGTACAACAACAGGTTAATGGCTGGCACATCAAAGCACTTTCAGATACTATGACCGGAATTCACAATTAGGTTTCTAGTCCCTACCAGCTGTTTTTAAATATTCTTAATATTACCCCAGGCTTTCTAGTTTATGATAAATTAAAAGTGACTAGCAAGAGGCAAAAATTATTACTTTCTATTACTGTTGGATGACTTTAAAAGGATGTATTGTTTACTTAAAGTAATAGCACATATTTGGGCAAATTAAAAGATACTGAGTACATAAATCTTCTACCCACTGTATAAAGAGAGAAAACAGATTCTGAACTGTTTGTTACCTGGTTTTATAATTTGCAACTGTCTAAAGAAGTAACTGTGTCTTTTACATCTGCATCCCCAGAGTATACCACATTGTACATAGCCAATAAATGTGAAAAGAGTGATTGAATGTCATACACTCATATGTGTGTGTCACACATTATAGAATATTTCCATATGTATTATTTCATGTAATCCTCACAATATCCCATCAATTGAATTATTATCTCTATTTTTTCAAACAATAAATGACTCTGGGACAATTTATGCAGCCATCTCTTGCACAAGGACACCCAGCCTAGGTGGCAAGTGAAGCTGATAAAAAGCCTATATGCCTCTTTCTAAGCCCAGTG
>NW_007774510.1:0-1409 GCF_000696425.1 Galeopterus variegatus | reverse complement strand
CAGTCATGCATCTCTGTCAGATTTACAAACAGATACTTATTTTTCTAGTTTACCAATATAAGAAAAAGCTAGAAAACTCTCAATGCAGATATTTAAGTAGTAGAAAATAGCAGTAGAAACTAAGATTGGAAAGCTAGGGAGATTCTCAGGAATAAATTTTCCTTCACACACATATTGTTCTGGAAAAGACACTGGATTAGAAATTGGTAAATCTGGATACAGATTATACTCTGTGAACTCGAATGAATTCCTTAACATCACAGGATTGCAAATTCTTTTCAGGCATAAAATTCTTTGACTTAATCTACTCTTGCCAATGCCAGTAACTCACAAAAGTTGCTCTCATAATAACTCAGGTTTTCAGTGATTTGATGTGTCCCCAGTGACCAATCCTAAGTAGGTCCTTATCATTCCTCACCTTAAAATTAAAGTTTGCAGGTCCTATGTACTACCCCTTAGCACAGCACGAACCACAAAATATATACCAACATTTGCCTGCCTTCCCTAAAATTCTGCTCAAGAAGTGCTAAAATAAATTAGTTATTTCACAGATTTTAATTTTTAATTTTTTCCACTGAATTAGACTATTGACTTCACAGCTGTCAAATTACCTTGGAAAAGACACACTCCCTAAATGTAGCTCAAAATTCTCTGAAATGGAATAGTCTCTTTACAACCACTGACTAGAGGGAAAGGAAAGGAGGTTAAGGTCCTTTATTATGCCTATCTTATTTTGCAAATAAAGGACCTAATATTTTAAGCTTGCTCTAGAGTGTTCAATGACTCACCTATTTTCTCTCATGTTTTCTCTTTAGATGTTGACATTTTAAAAATATATATATACCTTTCGGTGTAGATGACCCTGCAATACTCTTATCTTCATATGAGAATTCTTCCTATGTTACTTACAATATATTTTCATCCTACACTTCTTTGTGTTTTTTGCTATATAACTTACTTAATAAATAGCTCTGCATAATGCATTCCCATTTAATTAAATGATAGATAGGGCTGTAGGCCCAAATCTATCTGAATCTGAATGGGACCAATTTGTTTCATATTCCACAAGAGGATTTTATTCATTAGTATTTTGTTAATACTTGAAGAATAACATATTTAAAAAGTGGTCAAATTTCCACTATTTTAGCTTACTAGAAAAATTTACAAACAAAAGTCTCCATTTGAGGATCTCTCTAATCAAGATGATGGTTAACAAAACCAAAAAGAAAAAAAAAATAAGTGGTATCCCACTCTAAATAAATTGTATTGTTACTATTTATTTCTATCATTAGTTTTTGCTGTTTATTTGGGTGGGGATCACTTAAATATATCAGTTGGAAAAAGTAGGCATTTTTTTACCTGCTGAGGCAAGGGTCTTCACAGAAGTGATAGATACATATTGTCAAGGC
>NW_007774509.1:0-4028 GCF_000696425.1 Galeopterus variegatus | reverse complement strand
TGTTTCTCTTTGAAATTCAGTTTTGTGGCATAAAAACACAGGAAAGAAGAAATCCTACACTCAAGGAAATTGTAGGGTCCCATTGAATTCCATAAAATTGTAAAAATTCCAATAATAACAGTTACAAAAGAGCCAAGAAAGTACCAGACCTGTTTTTAAAAATAATATACTGCGACGATTCCTGCATTGTTTGATGTATATAAGACAAGAACTCGGCAGATCATGAATGGTATATCTAGGAGGCCTGGGCTCAAGGAATGGAAATCATATTAGGGAGCAAATCCAAGCATGCACTGAGACAAAACAAAGAGTTTCTGGAAAAACAACAGGCAGGGCTTTTTACTCTAGTGCAATAAACATCACTCTGTGTGTCATTTTAATACCCTGGACAAATGTTTTAATAGTGAGACACTTCATAGGCATTGAAAAGGTTATTAGATACTTTGCTTTTAATACAATTCCTTTGCAATAGTCCATTCCAGAAATACATTTGATCTTAAATTAAATTAAATTAAATTAAATTAAATTAAAACAGTCCAGTAAATTACCTACTCACCTCAAAAAACAGCATGAGTAGAAAACTCACTCAGAAATAAAACTGGGAATGTTAAAAATCAAGAGTGCTATTCCCTTTGCAATAGTCCATTCCAGAAATACATTTGATCTTAAATTAAATTAAATTAAATTAAATAAAAACAGTCCATTAAATTACCTACTCACCTCAAAAAACAGCATGAGTAGAAAACTCACTCAGAAATAAAACTGGGAATGTTAAAAATCAAGAGTGCTATTTAATTAATGGGATCTAGGTGACAAGTGGAATATTAGGATAATTTTTAATAGTAATATAAGTAAAGATTAAATATTATAAAAATTGTCAAGATCCGTGGTTGAAGGCAATTTTCTTAAAATTATTTTAGGTAAAGTTTGAAACAGAAATATGCATTTACTTGCATTTGAAGGGTGGTTATTCACATTAGCATTCAGGAAGAAAAAACAAGTACATAAGGCAATAGCAAAGTGAAGTATTTTAAGTACGTAAAATCTGAGCAAGGTCACCTCAGGAAAAAGCATCTGTTGATACTTCAAGGAATCTGACTAGGTTGGATACTTATTCAGAGATGAGAGTCCTTCAAACAAAATCCCTTTATTCTTACTATAAGAGTAACTGCTATTTTTAGGAAATGTGCTTCAGACTTTGTGAACCCACTTTTTAGCCTGCTCAGAGGATAGTCTTTTGTCATTTAAAAGGATTAGAATGAGCCCCTTTACAAAGTATGTCTTAGATTATCCACCTCCATATCCACCCCTCCAACTCCATGGCAGATCATGGGAAGGAGGTAGGGTAAAGCTGAGAATCAAGTAGATTTCAAAGAGGTCCTAAGCACTGGAAAGGGGCTGAAGCTGCTTTCATCTCTGACTTAAAAAAATAAAAAAATAAAAATAAATAAATAAATAAATAGATCTATTTAAATAGCTTCAAAGTTGTGGCTGTTTTTAAATAAACCTAAGGCATTTTCCCAGTAATTCCACCCCATGGATGGTGTTATGGACTGAATATACCCCACCCTCCAACTTATATGTTGAAGCCCTAACCCCCAGTGTGGGTGTATTTGGAAATGTGGCCTCTAAGGAAGTAATTAAGTTAAATGAGGTCATAAGGCTGGGGCTCTGATCCAATAGGATTGCTGACCTTATAAGATGTGACAACAGATCTCTCTCTCTCTCTCTCTCTCTCCTCTTTCTGCATGTGCACAGAAGAAAGGCTACATGAGGACATAGTGAGGATGTAGCTGTGTACAAGTCAGGAAGAGAGCTCTCTCCAGAAACTTAATTGGCTGTCACCTTAATCATGCAATTTTAGCCTCTAGAATTTTGAGAAAATAAATTTCTGTTGTTTAAGCCACCTAGTCTTTAGCATTTCATTATAGCAGCCTGAACAGACTATTAGAGATAGTATGTATGCAGAACATCGACAAAACAAGTAAAAAGATTTTTCTATATCTTTGTTAAAGATTGTGATACATTTTGGGGGGATTGGCCAGTGAGAATCATAATTTCTCCACGTCTAGTTGCTACCTAGTACATTGGACATACCTCAAAACAGCTACAGTTTTAGAGTCAAATTAATGGTGTTTTTCCATCTCATCAACATTTCTCCTATCTGTGGTATTCCTTTCGGCTTCTTTATTCTCCAGGTTTTTGACCTCTAGAACTTACTAAATCTCTTAGTTCTTTAGTATTGCCTTGAGTTAATGTGTAGTAACACAATATATTAAACAAATCTTCTTTTCGTGCTTGCTGATAATCTTCAAATATACCTAAAAGGCATCAAGCAATTAACATTACATTATTCTCTGTGACTACCATAACAATTTACCTCTATAATATTTATTTTATTACATTTGTTAATTTTGTGGTGCAATTTTTGTAATATTTCTTTTTTCAGTATAGATAATATATTCCACAATGGAGCCATACATATAGGTACTGTAAGTGTCTTTGAAACTTTTTCTAGATATGAACTAAAAAGCCCACATTAAATAGTAATTACAGCTTGAAATATATGCAGTTCATTTGAAAACAACTGCATCTTTTTTGTTTATGTTTTTATTTTTTGTTTTTACTCAAAATATTTAAACATTTACTTGTACATATTTGTGGTCTACAGTGTGTTTCAATATGTGCATGTACCACACAATGATTCACTCAGGGTAGATAGCACAGTTTTGTACCCATGAGTCCACCACTTCTCCTTCTCCCCTCACCCCTGCCAGCTCCCAGCCTCTGTTAACCCTTAGTAACCATTATTCTACTCTCTACTTCTATAAGAACAACTCTTTTTTTTTTTTTTTTAGATTCCACATATGAGTGATACCCTTCGGTATTTGTCTTTTTGTGCCTGACTTACTTCACTTAACATGTTGTTTCTAGTTTCATCTATGTTGCTGCAAATGATAGGATAGCATTTCTTTTTACAGCTGACTAGTATTCTATTGTGTATATATACCACAGTTTTTTAGATCCATCCTTCCAATGATGGGCATTTAGGTTGATTCCATCTCTTGGCTATTGTGAACAGTGCTGCAATTAAGATGGGAATGCACATTTATTTTTAGTGAATAGACTGGCAGGGACATTTAATAGTTCTTATAGACTTTTTAATGAAAGAAGAAAATGTTTCTCCTTACATATTTGAAAATGTCTGATTATCATCAAAAAGGAAAAAATTCTGAGTCATAAATTTATCTGTATTTCTCATTCACAATAATGTACCATTGTAGATTGTTTGGGTTGTAATGGTTTGAGTACTTTTCATTTTCTCCAACTGAATTTTATGTTCCTGGAGGGCAGAAACCACAAATTTATGGCTCTCAGTTTTACTTTTCATTTTCTCCAACTGAATTTTATGTTCCTGGAGGGCAGAAACCACAAATTTATGGTTCTCAGTTTTAGCCAAATATTCTATTTTGCTCAGCTCTTCTTTTTATTTTCTTGGTTAATTTCCTTTCCATTCTCCTCTAGAACTATGCCATTACTTCTCTAATCTTCTCAAATCCTCTATCCATGCTTGTCTACCTTGACTCTCAGCAGATACCTTGTCTCCTACTTTACAGGAAAAAAATTGAGGGGCTATTAGGCAAGAGCTCCTTAAACTTTCTTCTTCTAGTCTTCACTATAAAGGTAAATGATAAATTGTCTACCTTGACTCTCAGCAGATACCTTGTCTCCTACTTTACAGGAAAAAAATTGAGGGGTTATTAGGCAAGAGCTCCTTAAACTTTCTTCTTCTAGTCTTCACTATAAAGGTAAATGATAAAAAAAAAAAGACAAAATGATATGTTCTTGGAAAATACTAATAATCACATAATATTTCAGGGTAAGTGTCAAAACTCGAAAGAGCAGCAAAATAAGAACAAATTACATAAAGAAAAAATAATACAAGAAGAAATAATAAGAAGCATATCATAAAAATTAAGGTTACAAAATATAAACAATTCTGAAAAACAATGCAAATAAGTTAAAAA
>NW_007774508.1:0-4029 GCF_000696425.1 Galeopterus variegatus | reverse complement strand
CCGAGGATTCGATGAAGTACTAATTGTAAAGTGTTCAGCTCAGTAACTAGAATATAATAAAATTCCAAACACCTTAGTTTTTCTGTGTGTGTGTGTGTGTGTAGATAGGTATATTCTATGTTATATGGTCTGTAAATTACTTTGAAATAGTTCAGTAAATGATAATGCGTTGTTTCTTAATGTGAGTGTGAACATGAATGTTCACAATTCAAGCTTCATTCCTGCAATTTGTGCATTTTTCTGTGTTTTTGTTATGCTGATATAAAAGTTTTTAAAAAGATACTTCACCATTAACAATGTGATCTCCATTTGTATGCTGTAAGTTTTAATGTGTATGCTGTCAATATTTAAATTATGCTACTCAAGCGTACATACTCCAGTTGTAGTTAGGTAGCAATTTAAAACCCAAGTGGGTCTACTGTTTTCAGGCAGCTAGGAAAAGATAACTAACATTATCTTGAGCTGCATTAGAGGAGTTTTAACCTAGCATAACATTGAAAATGGTTTTTCCTTGGTGAAATATATACTGTTCAAGCTATGTGCATTGGTTAGAGTAGGTAACTTTCATGTGTGGGCTATGAGACTGGGAAGCTGAACATTCTAATACCGACATTCTAATACTTTTTGGAGTGGCATTCTTGGACTAGGGGGCTGACAGTCTTGTGGACCATCATCAACAGAGTATGGGATCACATGACCTAACTAGAATGTTTTCTGAATCCCATCCAGAATATCTTAACACCTGTATATAGTGACCCTTTCATGCAGGACCTTTGTTAAAGGGGTATGACTGAATATCAGAATCTCCTGAGATAATAAAGGAAAGGAAAATACTAGATTTGAAAAAGCTCTCATACTAGATTTGAAATCTAAGATTATAAGCTTAAGTCAGGATATAGCTTTAGAGAGTGAACAATGTTATCTAAGCTTTTGAGCTCCATTTCCTTTGCTTCAAATGAAAGATAGTAGGTAATATTGTGTCCTCAATATTTGAAAACTAAGCTAATAGTTAAGACATTTAAAAAATTATTTCTTTTAATGAAATAGGTATCTGGGGACCTGTTCAATAATCTTTTTCTTATTTACTTAAAAAGAGATTTTCAGAACACATAAAGACCACCTAACCCCACCACCAAAATATTAGTTTAATAATTTTCTAGTTTTTTCTAATTTCCTTTCCAAACTTTACTGATATCTTACAATAAAGAATGAAAAATTAAAAGATTATGAGGACCTTTTGACAATGAAAATGTATTTATTTGCAAGCAGATTTTGAGGGAACAGTTCTTTGCACTAATCATATTTCTAGTTTCTGTTTTGGAACCCTTGAAATAAATAGCTTTGGTTGAGGACATTCCCACTGTAAACTTAAATGAAACTTGGAGACACCACAAACAAATCAAATCACTATAATAACTGTTCTATCTGATACAAAAAAGAATTAGAGTTCTAGAGCATTTGCTACTACACAAAGCAAAATAGTGAGCAAATTGTTAATCTATGGATCCAGTTACCATGGCTACTCCTATTCATTTCTATTTTTCCTAATTGCTAATAGTAGATAAGTAGTGTTATCTGTGAAAATAAAAATCTGCAGTGTTATAACTAAATAAATAGTGAACATAATAACACTTCCCACACCTTTATCTTCTCTTTTAGTCAAAAGAGCCAGGGTTGATCCTAGTACTGTAGCTTTAAAATGATGTACCTTAATTTATATTCCATACTTAACTATACATCTGATGGAGACATTTACTCTTCATCAGTTAATGAAGATATTTGTTACAAGTCTTTCTCAAACCTGGTAAATTATTGCTTGTTGCTTTAATTTTAAATGCAAATTATACAACTAACCAATGATTTTCAGTCCTCATTAGAATAGACAAATCTATATTCAGCTATTTAAAATTCAAATAGTGCCTATGTCCTCATTAATTGCAATAGAAAAGGATAAAGGATATAGAAAGCATAAATCAGGTATACTTTCTTATTTCTCATTTGTTTGTTCTTTTTATAAATATAATATGAGAATTTCAAAAAGTGTTTAATTTCACTGAGTGGAGAAAGTCCTCAGCATATAGGACAGTAATTAGACAAAAACTAGATAATCACTGTACATCTATAACCAATGAGGTAGAAACTTTGTTCTGATACTTGGAAAGAAAATTGGGGTCAGATGATAACTGGAGGAAAATTATAAATTCAGTATTATTTCCATAATTATATAGATTCAAATATATGTGAGAAAATTCAAATATAAAAACATGATTAATATTTATTGATCTATTACAGGAAACAGAGTATTTAACGCAGCCAATCTTTGCACAACCTAAAATTCCTCAATCAGTATATGGCATTACCATATTCTAAACACCAAGGCATAACATTTTGTAATCAGAAGCATCACATACTTTAGGAGGGATAGAACTCATTCAAGCCAATGATTTTCAACTATGAGTGCATGCACGTACATGTGCGTGAATGGGATTTAGAATCCTTTGTCCAAATATAATTTCGCATAGAAGTCTTGTACATTAAAGAGAAAGACGTTTTGGTTTGGTTGAAGTTGAGAGAGGAAAAGGGGGGTAAAATTCTCAGCTGGTTATTTCCCTTATCCTGCAGTTCAGCAGCCCTTGAGAATATTCCAAAGAATTTCTAGTTCCGATTGAACCACAATTTGGAAATCAGTTACCCAGATGATCCCTTAATTTTATAGATGAAAAATTATGAGGCCCAGCCAAACCCAACGTCATAAAGCCTTGTGAGTGGGAAATTTGAGCCTGGACTCAAGTCCCAGCCCTACAATACATAAAACTGCCTGATGTCGATCAGGCTCTTTCTTAAATTGACTTGATAGCATTCGGCATTGGCTTAACTGCCCCCTAGTAAGAGAGCTTGTGAGTGCACCTCAGCACCTCATCTGATTCCTATCTATCTCTCCAACTGAATAAATGATAGCCCCCCCACACACTGCAATCTGTAGACTTTTTTTTTCCTTATGTTCCTTTTCATTCATTCTATTTCCTCAAAATCTGCCTTTAAAATATTCCAAAGCTGGGGTGGTAAGATAAGGCATATAAGATGCATAGGTGTTAACTGACTTCTCAGGTGTAGTTCATGAGTGAGTCTGAAGCTTTTCTATTGGCTAAACTTTATCTTTTCCAGTCTTACCTGACCACTTTCCATAAAATATTGCTTATCCCCATTGCCTTGATTTCCTTCCTAATAAGTTTTTTCTGCTTTCTTTCTCAAATCATCTATAAGTAACTCACTGAATATTTGTGCACAATGTAAAGGGATCCTACAATGCTGGGGAGCAAAGGAAAAGTTTCCTTTGCCCAGGGGATTGATTGTTAGGCCTCTGGGATGTCTTTTGAAGCTCTGTTTTATTTCTCTACAAGTCTTCCTCTAGTATTCTCTTTTTTAAACTCTACTGATTCACCCAATGAAGAGTCCCCCAAAGGACCAATCAGATTTTATCACTTCCCTGACAAAATCTTTTGATCATTCTTGAAGGTGTGACTGTGGGCTAATAAGATCTAATGAGATTCATTTCTTTCTAAGATCTAGTACCAACTTCTTAATATGGCTCAGATGCCATCTACTTTATCAAACTCTTGCTGACCAGATTCAGTAACATTGTCCTGTGTGCTTCCATATCACTTTGATGGTTTATTAAAGCAAATAATAAACAGACTTTATATTAAAGTTATTCAAGTATAATCCCACTGGGATATACACTCCATTATGAATTATATCCTATCCCTTTTTTTTTCCTTCCTATATCCCCTATTTTATAGTGGTTGTTCAATAAAATCACTTGGATTGAATGTGCACTGTATTTCATAAATTAAAACCAGAATTGTGAGTGACATCTACATCTCATTTCTCTTTGCCATTTTAGAACACTTGGCATTATTCCTACTTGCATTGTCAATTAAGCTGACCTCTCAAAGCTGAATCTCTAAGCCTCAATTTTACTCCATTAAGGACAGAGTTTTTAGGGCTGAGAGCTCTTGAAATAAAGGT
>NW_007774507.1:3427-4030 GCF_000696425.1 Galeopterus variegatus | reverse complement strand
CTGATGAGTTTACTTAGATCGATGAGCTTGGTCTGATGAGTTTACTTAGATCGATGAGCTTGGTCTGATGAGTTTATTTAGATCGATGAGCTTGGTGTGATGAGTTTACTTAGATCGAAGGCTTGGTCTGAGGAGTTTACTTAGATCAATTACCTTCCTCTGATGTGTTCTCTTATATCGATGTGCTTGTTCTGATGAGTTTACGTAGATCGACCGGCTGGGTCTGATGAGTTTACTTAGATCGATAAGATTGCTCTGATGAGTTCACTTAGATCGATGTGCTTGGTCTGATGAGTTTACTTAGTTCGATGTAGCTTGGTCTGATGAGTTTACTTAGTTAGATCAGCTCGATCTAATGAGAGTACTTAGATCGATGAGCTCAGTTGATGAGATTATTTAGATCGATGAGCTTGGTGTGATGAGTTTACTTAGATCGAAGGCTTGGTCTGATGAGATTACTTAGATCAAGTAGCTTCCTCTCTTTTGTTTTCTTAGATCGATGAGCTTGGTCTGATGAGTTTAATTAGATCGATCAGCTTGGTGTGATGAGTTTACTTAGATCAATTAGCTTCCTCTGATGTGTTCTCTTAGATCTATGAGCTT
>NW_007774507.1:2293-2820 GCF_000696425.1 Galeopterus variegatus | reverse complement strand
GCTCGATCTGATGAGTTTACTTAGATCGATGAGCTCGGTCTGATGAGTTTATTTAGATCGATGAGCTTGGTGTGATGAGTTTACTTAGATCGAAGGCTTGGTCTGATGAGTTTACTTAGGTCAATTAGCTTCCACTGATGTGTTTTCTTAGATCGATGAGCTTGGTCTGATGAGTTTACGTAGATCGACCGGCTGGGTCTGATGAGTTTACTTAGATCGATAAGATTGCTCTGATGAGTTCACTTAGATCGATGTGCTTGGTCTGATGAGTTTACTTAGATCTATGAGCTCAGTCTGATG
Source organism: Galeopterus variegatus (assembly GCF_000696425.1). Classification (NCBI taxonomy): domain Eukaryota; kingdom Metazoa; phylum Chordata; class Mammalia; order Dermoptera; family Cynocephalidae; genus Galeopterus; species Galeopterus variegatus. The sequence continues at coordinate 2,520 of NW_007774507.1, read as the reverse complement.
AGTTTACGTAGATAAATGAGCTTGTTCTGATGAGTTTTCTTAGATCGATGTGCTTGGTCTGATGAGTTTAGTTAGATCGATGAGCTCGGTTGATGAGTTTATTTAGATCGATGAGCTCGATCTGATGAGTTTAATTAGATCGAAGAGCTCGGTCGGATGAGTTAATTTAGATCGATGAGCTTGGTCTGATGAGTTTACTTAGATCGAAAGTCATCGTCTGATGAGTT
>NW_007774507.1:0-507 GCF_000696425.1 Galeopterus variegatus | reverse complement strand
TGTCTGATGAGTTTACTTAGATCGAAGAGCTTGGTCTGATGAGTTTACTTTGATCGATGTGCTTCATCTGAAGAGTTTACTTAGATCAATTTGCTCTGTCCGAGGAGTTTCCTTACATCGATTAACTAGGTCTGATTAGTTTACTTAGATTGATGAGCTTTGTCTGATTAGTTTACTAAGATCGATGAGCTTGGTCTGATAAGTTTACTTAGATCGATGAGCTTTGTCTGATGAGTTTACTGAGATCAATGAGCTTGATCTGATGAGTTTATTTAGATAGATGAACATGGTCTGAGGAGTTTACTGAGATTGATGAGCTCGATCTATTGAGTTTACTTAGATCGATGAGCTCGGTCTGATGACTTTAATTTGATCGATGTGCTTGGTCTGATGAGTTTACTTAGATCGATGTAGCTTGGTCTGATGAGTTTACTTAATTAGATCACCTCGATCTGATGAGATTACTTAGATCGATGAGCTCGGTTGATGAGTTTATTTAGATCGATG
>NW_007774506.1:2718-4030 GCF_000696425.1 Galeopterus variegatus | reverse complement strand
GGTGATGATAACACCAAGGCCATGGGTTCAGATCCTATATAGGGATGGCCAGTTTGTTCACTGGCTGAGCGTGGTGTTGACAACACCAAGCCAAGGGTTAAGATCCCCCTACCAGTCATCTTTAAAAAAAAAAAAAAAAAAAATTCTCAGTTTACTTGGTACAAATAAAGTCCTGTCATCATTACCTGTTTGTTTCTGTCTGTCTAGGGCCTAAGTTTAAAAAGAAGAAAATGGTTAAGTCAATAAGGAAGGTGTTCTTTTTACCACTTTCTTGTTTCCTATGTTGCTTTTGATAAATCTCAGAAAAGACTTGTTTGAAGATTCAGGGAGTAGAAGAAAAGTATTTTACTTCACAGAGAACCTGGAAAGAAAAGTTCTAGTTAAAGGTGATAAATATTTGTGGCAAAGAAAATAGGTTAAATTATGGGTCACTTAGAAGAAAGGAAAAGAGTGATTTCATACTGAGAATTAGTTCCTTATTAGTTCCTCCTTCCTTTCACCAACTTCTCACTTCACTGAATCTGTGCCTTAAGATATTAGTGGCACCATTACTACCTTACCATGCCAAGGTGTCATTAGTACACACAGTGTTTCACAACATTGTATTAGTACTATATGGTTGCTTAACAGATTATCCTGAAATTTAGCTGATTAAACAAGATGTATTATCACACAATTTCTGAGGGTCAGTAATCTGGTATTGGCTAAATTGTGCAGTTTTGGCTCAGAGTCTCTCATAAGTTTACAGTCAAGATGTCAGCCAGACTACATCAGAGGCTTTACTGGGCAGGAGGACCACCTCCAATGGCTGACTCATTTGAACCATGGCTTACTCCGATGGCTTCTGGCCTCCGTTCCTCCTTAACAGGAGGCCTCAGCTCCTTACCTTCTGGGCCTCTCAGTAGGGCTGCTCATGGCATGGCATTTGACTTCCCCCAATGCAGGTGATGTGAGATCTATAGACAGATACACAGATATACACCAAGGTGGTATCATATGACCTAGTCTTCACAGTCACTTTTGCTTTATTCTCTTTGTTAGAAGTGAGTCATTAAGTCTAGCCCACACTCAAGTTGAGGGGAAAGGAAGTAAGCTCTACATCTTGAAAGAAAGAGTGTCGACAGATTTGTCGACATTTTTTTTTTCCTTTTTGTCTTTTTCGTGTCCGGCAATGGATCGCAACCCTCAGTGTCGCGCCCGTACCGGACTGGGACCGGCAACGGGATTGCAACCCTCGGTGTTGCTCCCACACCTCGCTCAGCCAGTGAGCGGGAACCGGTCTGTATGTGGGATCCGAACCTTCGACGGGAGT
>NW_007774506.1:0-1558 GCF_000696425.1 Galeopterus variegatus | reverse complement strand
GGATCGCAACCCTCAGTGTCGCGCCCGTACCGGACTGGGACCGGCAACGGGATTGCAACCCTCGGTGTTGCTCCCACACCTCGCTCAGCCAGTGAGCGGGAACCGGTCTGTATGTGGGATCCGAACCTTCTACGGGAGTGCCACCGGACTCCCAAGCAGCGCACTGTAGCAGTGCGCCACCGGGCCAGCCCTGTCGACATATTTTTTAAACTACCACCATCCATGTTAAAACTTTTTCAATGCTTCCTTGAGAAACCACCTTGGTGGTGGGTGTCTTAAGACTACGGTTTTATGCCTCAGGTACCCAGTGGGTTAAATAGACTTTGTAGACCGGTCTAGGAACCTAATCACTTTGTAACATGCCTTAAGGGAACATGAAGTTAGCATTTCAAACATGTTTGTAAGTTGGAGTCTATTATGATGCAGTACAAAAGAAAAATTTTTTCATTTTCCTAAGAGTTTGTTTTACTTTTTATGCAGAAGAATTAGAAGAGCTATTTTACTAGTCAGTGGGTCATTTTTCATAACTAATTCTTAAGTAATATGTATCCCTTTTGTTTTTCTTTAGGATATACTGACTAAACTTCCCTAATCATAAATTTTCTCTATGAAGTTTTTAGAAATTATTTAACATATTTAAGTTGATCATATCAAAATTTCCCTTATCTTATCTTACTTTATTAATGAGTATAATATTTCACAGAAAGTAGTTACCTCAGACTCAGCCCTTTTAAGATTCTATTTCATTATGAACAGGAAAGCATAGTAATGTTACAAATGGTGATAGAATGTTAGAGCTGAAAGAGATGTAGAAACAATCTAGTCCAATGTTCTTATTTTCATGTTTAAGATCAGAGAAATTAAACTACTTGCCTAGGGTTCCATAAGGTTAGGCACAGAGCCTGGTTTGCAAGCCATGATTTTTTATTCACTGTCCACACTTTTTCTTGATTCATATTTTCTTAACATGTTTAAACTATGAAGTTTCAATTAGATTTTTAAACATTTATATTAACTACAATTCCATAAGTTTCTCTGTAAATATGCTTTTTATGATTCAGAATTCAGCTGGATTTAAAAGGTAGCCTAAAATATCACTGACAATCTGAGTTTACTCCATCCGTATTTACCACTCCTTTTTTCTAAAATTTATATGTTTGTTTCTTTTTTTTTTTTTTTCTGTTTTTCCCCTCCTACCTACCCTCCTACCCACTCACTCCCTTCCTTACACCTACCTTCTGTTCTTTTTCTCTTATTTCCTGGAATACCTTTAGAAACCAGTTCTGGTATACAAACTATTAATACTCCAAATCAGACAATGTGAGTGGCATCTTACTTTTTTTTGTTTTTTTGACTGGTAAGGGGATCGCAGCCCTCTGTATGGTGTGGTCCACACCATGCTGAGCCAGTGAGCGCACCGGCCACCCCATATAGGATCCGAACCCTCAGCCTCAGCGCTACCAGCGCCACACTCTCCCAAGTGAGCCATGGGGCCAGCCCAAGTGGCATCTTACTTTGAACATGAAGAACAACTATTACAGATAGGGGTTTGAAATTT
>NW_007774505.1:0-4030 GCF_000696425.1 Galeopterus variegatus | reverse complement strand
GGAGATTTCAGAAAACAACTAGTAAGGCTGATGTGAAACATATGCTAGGAAGGTAAGACTGAGAAATTAAATATTTTTTCATGCTGGTACTATTGTCTTTATCTTTACTACCCCATAATGAATGGTTTGTAGGCTGGATACAACCTCCATCCTTAATGTGCTTCATTATTGAAACAACACTTAATTAAGTGGTGGACAAAACCAGAAACATATTGTGGTTTAAGGAAATCTTTTAGGTTATTTTCAGATGTTTCTAGTTTGGCAAAAGCCAAAGCAGATTTTGTTGAGCACATTTTATTCCTATGTGTATTTTAAAGGAAATCTAACCCATGTGTTTTATTTCATTAATATTTTGCCAAGTTAAATGGCTCTTTTGTAAGATATATTTAATGTTAAGTTATTTTTATGAGGCCTTTTCCCTTGGATTATGAATTCATATGTCACCTAAAGTAAGTATACTTTGATCCAAATATCTTGTAGTTATGAAGTCAGAAACCCACAAAACTTGGGTGATTTCCCAACAGTGCCAAATACAATATTTCATTTTTACTACTAACATCATGATTATTTTCCCCATATTTTTCAATTGAGGCTTTATTGGAAAACAAAACAAAACAAAACTGTTATTCTCCTTTTTAAGGCCCTGCTTTTTGATAAATATCTAAATGAGACCATGGCCCAATTCAACAGGGGCCACTAACCCCGAACTGTGGGAGTAGATCTGTGAGTATGGTTTGTGTAATGACTAACTCACAGCTATGGTTTTTATATGTATTCAGTGGACACGCCAGAGGACTTGATGAATTAACCCAAACAACCCATAAGAGTGTCAAAAATGACTGACAAAGATATGGAGCAAAAAGAACGTTCAATCAATGCTGGTAGGAGTACAAATTAGTAAACTGCTTTGGAAAACAATTTAGACCATCTAGTAAAGTTGCCGATGTACATGTCCTATAACTCAATAATTCCACTCCTGGATATAGTCCTGAAGAAACTTGCACATGTAAACCAGGATACATGTACCAAAAAATTCATAGTGTCATAATAACGGAAAACTGGAAACAAATTAAAAATCCATCAATAGAAGAGACGGATCCGTAANATTAACCCAAACAACCCATAAGAGTGTCAAAAATGACTGACAAAGATATGGAGCAAAAAGAGCGTTCAATCAATGCTGGTAGGAGTACAAATTAGTAAACTGCTTTGGAAAACAATTTAGACCATCTAATAAAGTTGCCGATGTACATGTCCTATAACTCAATAATTCCACTCCTTGATATAGTCCTGAAGAAACTTGCACATGTAAACCAGGATACATGTACCAAAAAATTCATAGTGTCATAATAACGGAAAACTGGAAACAAATTAAAAATCCATCAATAGAAGAGACGGATCCGTAAGTTGTGATATTCATACAATGGGTTTGCATACAGCAATGAAATGAATGAATTATAGGCACATACATTGTCCACATGGATGAATCTCAAATACAGTGCAGAATGAAAAAAAAAAAAAACAAGTTGTAGTGGAAAAAAGCAGTAAGACTATATTTATATGAAATTCTAAAATATGTAAAATAAACAATTTAGTGTTTAGAATATATAAAAATATATAACAGTGTAAATAAAAACTGTGGGATGATATAAATAAAATTAAAGCTAGTCATTGATTCTCATGGAAAAGTAGAGCCTCCTTCTAAGATTGCATGAATGCTCTATTTTTTAAAATCTGTGAGGTATGTACACAAGTTATTTGTTTTTATCATTATTTTTTACTTTAAAAATATATTGTGAATATTATTTTCTACTTATTCAACTTTTAAAAGTTAATTTAAAAATGCAGATTCAAGCATGCTGTCAGACATACTGGATTATTTACCTACAACCTCAATTCCCATGAAACCTAAGCAAAAGATACCATCTGTCAGAGTTTAGTCTTGTGCTTAATTCTTCCTTTCCTGTCCTGACTTTTCAAAAAAAAAAAAAAATTCCCCTTGGGTTCTTTCTATGTGTTACATAGCTAAGCTATTTCTTATATTTTCAGATTAGATTAAATACTATCAGGCAGCTTCTGTCATTTCACATAAGTAGTAGTGATTACTCTATCAGAAAAAAAAAATCTATAATAACACAGCATAGTAGTTAATGTTTGACAAGCAAGTCTCAGTGGTGTACTATAGCTGTCAGTACAGCCATTAGTAACATGAAGACACAGGGCTAAATTCTACAAGAGAATAGAGCTCTCCCTTAGTCAAGACAAGCACTGAACTCTTTCCAAACAACAAGGCATCTATTTGTTGTGCAGAATCTATTATTCACGAATGTAGGGCAGCCTTCCTCCCCACCCCCTTCTCCCTCCCTCCCTTTCTCTCTCTCTCCCTTCCTACCTTCCCTCCCTTCTTTCACCAACTTTATTAAATATCTACTACATGCCAGCTGCCAAATGTTCACATATGCGCTGGTGTCCCAAAAGAGTTAAAGGGGCATTTAGCAGTGCACATACTGCAGTCACAACTCCTTTCTTCTTTTGGCACAGAATGACCCTTACTTTGGCCAATGAATTGATACCTTCACAATTTTTTCCATATTTGTTACTTGTAATTTATTTTGTCTTTTTTAAATTGTGAGTTCTATGACATATACAAATGAGTATATGTAATGTGTGTGTGTGTATATATATATATATATATATATATATATATATATATATATGATTTAAAGGATGATAATGAAATTAACACTCATGTACTTACCACTCAGCTTAAGAAACACACATTAACTGCAATAAGAATTTGTGCCCCTCCCCAGCTTTTTCTCCCTCTCCCCACCCAAAAATAATGCACTGTTTGAGTTGTGTGTCATCATCTACTTGCTTTTCTATATAGTTGTATAACCTATATGTTTATCTAGATATTTCATGTGTTTTGAAATATTAATATCATTGCTATAATATAGTGTACATTCTTCTGTGACTCAACATTATATTTTTGCAATTCATCCATGGGGCTGTGGGCAGTTTACTTTTTACAGTTACATAGTATTCCACTGCATGCCTTTGTCCCACTTTGTTCTTTCTTTGTCATTGGACATCTGACTGGTTCCCAGTTTGGAATCTTTCTGTACACAGAGATTATAAACATATGCTCCTTTACTGGCTCCTAAAAGTTTTTAAAGTCTTGCATTTCACATTTAAGTCCTTAATACATGGAGAATTGATTGTTGTAGGATATAGGAATCTGCTTTATTTTTCCTCATGTAGTCAACCAATAGTCAGAGTACGACTTATTTTAGGAGTGGATCTCTTTTCCAGTGATCCATACTGTCATCTCAATCCATACCACTTCCTTCTAGGGAAGGGCCTACTTCTGGGCTCTATATTTTGTTCTTTTGAAATATAGTCTACCCTTGCACCAATACCACATTGTCTCAGTTACCACATTTGTAGAGCAAGGTACCTTATCTTTACCTTCTCAAAATTATTCTGGATGTTCTTGGCCCTTTGCATTCCCATATACATTACAGAATCAGATTGTAACTTCCATGTAAAACCCTAAGGTTTGATTGGTATAGCATGAAATTTACAATTCATTTGGGGAGAATTAACATTCCTACAGTATTGAATTTTCCTATCTATGAGGATGCCATAATTCTAAAATTATTTAGGTCTTCTTTAATGTTTTTCAATATTTTTTTGTGTACTAGTAAATTTTTTGCTACTTACCTTATTTTTGTGCCATTGTAAATGCTGAGAATGTAAATCGATGAGACTATTTTGGAAAACAATGTGACACTACCTAATGAAGTGGGAGAACCACATACCTAGAACCTAGCAATGCCAGTCCTAGGCGTGTGCCCAAGGAAAGGTCTTGCCCAGGAGCACCAGGAGACCTGTAAAAACAGCATTACTCATAATACTAAAAGCAAAACAATCCAAATGTTTACAAGCAGTATAGTGGATAAATTACTGTGGTGTGTTCACTGGAATAGTACATGGTAGTAAAGTTAACTAAATCTATGCATATTAA
>NW_007774504.1:0-4031 GCF_000696425.1 Galeopterus variegatus | reverse complement strand
GTTCAGCTTACACAACTCTGACTGAAAGTTGAGCAAACTTCACTTAATGGGTGCCAAGACTGTTGTGCCTATATCAGCAGCAGACAAAAACAGAACTTTCAATGGAAATTTTAAACAAGTGGGAGAAGGTCTTAAAGTATTTCTTCAAAGAATTGTAACAGAAGTTGAAACATGGCTTTACCAGTATGATTCTGGAGATAAAGCACAATCCAAGCAATTTCTACCAAGAGGTAGAAGTGGTCCACTTGAAGCAAAAGCAGACCAGTCAAACGCAAAGGTTATGGGAACAGTTTTTTTGGATGCTCAGGCATTTTTCTTATTGACTTTCTGGAGGCCCAAAGAATGATAATATCTGCTTATTATGGGAGTGTTTGGAGAAAGTTACTCAAAGCTTTAGCAAAAAACACCCAGGAAAGCTTTCCCAGAGACTCTTTCTCCACCATGAAAATACTCCCGCTCATTCCTCCCATCAAACAATGGCAATTTTGCAAGAGTTTTAATGAGAAATCAATAGGCATCCACCTTACAGTCCTGATTTGGTGCCTTCTGACTTCTTTTTGTTTCTTCATCTTATCAAATCTTTAAAAGGCACCCATTTTTTCTTCAGTTAAGCATGTAAAAATACTGCATTGACATGGTTACGTTCCCAGGACCCTCCGTTCTGTAGGGATGGACTAAATGGCTGGTATCATCACTTACAAAAGTGTCTTGAACTTGATGGAGTTTATGTTGAGAAATAAAGTTTATATTTTTAATTTTTATCTTTTAATTCCACTTTTCCACAAACTTTTTGAAGTCCTCTTGATCTGATAACTAATTTTTTAGAATTTGCCTATTTTTTTTTTAAATACTCTCAGAAAACTCCTTACATCATTGGTGGAATAAGGTGGGAGGATAACAATTCAAATAGAATTAGGACTGAGAAACTATAAGATTTAGTAGGAGAGGGCAGGAAGAAGCCTCTTTGGAAGCTCAGGTCATAATGCCTGGTCATCATTATGGGTGGTATGGGGTGCCCTGAGGGCAGCATGAGGGCATTGGCCTAGGTGTTAGGGGACCTGAGACATGAAGGAACCAGAGCACTTGAGCCAGCTTTGCCAGTCTCACTATTGCTTCTCTCAATTGGGCTGTTGATGTCTGTCAGATTCTTTCTTTCTTTTTTTCTTCTGTATTAATGAGCATTACCAGAGTATAATACCCGAACAGACAGACCTTTAACATATACTAAGTGACAGCATCATACAGATGTGTAGAGATGTTCAAAAGGAAATAACAGGCTTTCCTAATCCTCTACTGTGGAGATCATTTCACTTGTTTAGACTTAAGAAAGGACAGTGGTGATCTAACAAGCTTTCTCTCAAAATGAATGTACAATGTGTGGGAGTTCTAGTGAGCACCTAAGGACTGAGAAAAAGAATTAAAGCAGGAGAAGAAGGAATGAAAATGAAGCAGGTTCATCAGCTAATAGAAATCACTGTATTTACTTACCCCGTTCTGAAGTCTAAGACAGGTCAACCCTATTCTTCTATGCTCAACAAAGTATTGAGAATCTAATGTGTGATTTCCCAGTTTCATTCTATGTAAAATAAAATAGAAACTAAGGATATTTTGAAAGCAGAAAGAATTTGAGGGTGGAGGCAAAAGAAGAATCTGCAATCCCAAGATGATGTGCCTTAGTGAAAGTGGCCGAGTTCAATTCTGTGCTGTTCACACGTATTCAAGCCTCTCTCTATATATTTAAAATCCATTGGCCTCTTTTGTATCAGGTAAAGATATCAGAAACGAACCTAAGCTAGGATAAGAAAAACAAAAGGTAAGGTTATAATAAAGTAGGGTAATGCTTAGAAATTAAGGGCAGGAATGAAGCTGGGGTTGGGAAAATCATGGTTCACACGTTCCCATATTATAGTTCCATGCACTTGTGGACGGCTGCCTCACTGGCCAAATTATGAATCTTGGGAGAGAGAAACCAAGCAGTTTGAATCAATGTTCACCTTTGTTCCAAACAGCTATGTCCAGAAATGAAGGGCTTTAGGATAATGTAGTATAATAGGCCTGCCAAGAGCCTACCTCTTTATATCCGTGGGGCTTATTCTCAGAGAACATAAGTTGGCCTATGGTCTAGGCAGGCACCTCATATGGTAAACTACTGGATTAATTCAGTGCTCAGCTCCAAAGAACATGCTTAACCTCCTGTGTGGGTTCTGAAACAAATGGGAAATAAAAATAAAAGAATTTTTCATTTACCTCTTGTGTTGTCTTCAAATAATGTCTTGCAGATCTTGTTCATCTAAGTCAGCAGAAAGTAATAGGATGCTTCTATTAATTTGTTATATTTGCTTTGGAGAGTAAATTCTGAACTGCCTGATCTCATATTTTGAAGATTCAACTCTAGGTAAATTTAAAGCAAGTGGATAACTGAGGAAGGACAATTTATTTCATTGATTAGTTTTAGCAGTAGAGCCTGTGATATGTGTGCTCATAATCCATCCTTGATACCCAGGCATAGGCATAGTATTTTTTATTTTATTTTTTATTCAGGCATAGTATTTTTTATTTTATTTTTTATTCATTTTATTTTTATTTATTTATTTATTGTCATATTTTCTTTTTTAAAAATTTTACTTTTCAATATACATTGTAGTTGATTTTCATGCCCCTTTACCCATTCCTCTCCACCCCCTCCCATCTCCCCCACATCATATCTGTTCACTTGGCTTAAATAGTTCAAGGAATTTTTGTGATTATTCTGTCTTCTTCCCCTCTGCCCTTGATTTGTTTGTGTTTTTATTTATGTATTTATTTTTAGCTCTCACAAATAAGTGAGAATATGTGGTATTTCTCTTTCTGTGCCTGACTTGTTTCACTTAATATAATTTTCTCTAAGTCCATGTTGTTGCGGATGGTAGTGTTTCATTCTTTTTTATAGAAGTGTAGTATTCCATTGTGTAGATATACCACAGTTTCCTTATCCAGTCATCAGATGATACACATTTGGGTGGGTTCCAACTCTTGGCTATTGTAAGTAGAACTGCAATAAACACTGGAGTACAGGTATCCCTTTGGCACGATGATTTCTATTCCTCTGGGCATATTCCCAACAGTGGAATAGTGAGGTCATATGGTAGATCTGTCTGTAACTGTTTGAGGAACCTCCATAACATTTTCTATAACGGCTGCACCATTTTGCAGCCCCACCAACAGTGTATGAGAGTTCCTTTTTCTCCGAAACCTCTCCAGCACTTATCATTCTCAGTCTTTTGGATGTTAGCCAATCTAACTGGAGTGAGATGGTATCTCAAAGTGGTCTTGATTTGCATTTCCCGGTTGCTGAGCATTTTTTCATATGTCTGTTGGCCATTTGTATATCTTCCTTTGAGAAATGCCTATTCAACTCCTTTGCCCATTTTTTAATAGGGTTATTTGTTTTTTTGGTGTAAAGTTGTTTGAATTCCTTATGTATTCTGGATATTAATCCTTTGTCAGATGTATATTTTGCAGATATTTTCTCCCACTCCATTGGTTGGCTTTTTACTCTGTTGATTGTTTCTTTTGCTGTGCAGAAGCTTTTTAGTTTGATATAATCCCATTTTTTTTATTTTTCCTATAGATGCCTATGCTTTTGGGTCCTATTCATGAAGTCAGAACCCACTACTACTTCCTGGAATGTTTTCCCTATGTTTTCTTTAAGGAGTTTTATTGTTTCAAGATGTATATTTAAGTATTTAATCCACTTTGAGTTTATTTTGGTATATGGTGAAAGGAATAGGTTTAGTTACATTCTCCTACATATAAGTATCCAATTTTCCCAGCACCACTTGTTGAAAAGTCAGTCTCTTCCCCAATATGTAGATTTGCTGCCTTTGTCAAAGATCAGATGGCTGTAGGTGTATGAATTGATTTCTGTGTTCTCTATTCTATTCCATTGATCTGTTTGTCTATTTTTAATGCCAGTACCATGCCATTTTGGTTATTATAGCTTTGTAACATAGTTTAAAGTCAGGTAATGTTATGCCTCCAGCAAAATATAT
>NW_007774503.1:0-4031 GCF_000696425.1 Galeopterus variegatus | reverse complement strand
TTTTTGCTGGACCACAGAAGAATAATTATTAATCTTTGAAAGTCGGTAGCTCAGTGTAATATTCTCCTGGTGTTGATGATTCTGTAAAGTTTTTCAAAAATATAATGTAATCTTCACTCTGCATCTACATTTATTCCTTCATTCCTAGAATATTTTATCTCTACAAACATGAACACTTATTTTTTATGACTGTGGTTTTTACAGGAAAGGTTGTCAGTATTTTCAAATGCTGTATGCGTATTTCAGGGCTCTCATCCCTAACATCTTTAAACATCCTTTATATGATCCTGTGTTCTGTTGTTTTCTGAAGTATCTTCACCATGTCAGTATGTTTATCCCAAATATGCAAACTCTTTTCTCTTGATAATGCTCTTTTTGTTTTAATCGATTTTGCAATGGTACTGTTTAGTCCTTAATATTTTCCCTTAACTCTGAAAAGTATCTTTTCACTTAATTGTATGTTTTTTATCATCTAATATATGATTTTATTTTTGACTTATTTTGTATTCTACATAATTACTATGTGAGCCATATATTTGTAAAAACAATTTCTTCTGTGTTTTTGAGTATAATTTTTTCACAAGTAATATATACTGTATGTATACATGTGCACACACAAACACATAGACACAAACATATATCATGTTCTTTCTTTTTTTTTCTATTTTTTAAATCTTATTTATTACTTCTTCCACAGGACTTGTGTTTTAAGTATTTAGGAAAAAGTTTATCTATAACTTATCAGTGCTGAGATAAAGGTAAATTTTCTTTTACTTTCTACCCATTTCATTTAAAATTTGTTTGTATTTTCTCCAAAATTTTATTTTGAAGATGATGTTAAGCTGAATTTATGGGCAGTAGCAGTTGATAGAAATGGACTCAGCTTATTTTTCTTTGTGCATTTGTGTTTTACTTGTATTTATTTGCATTTACCTGAAGGAAGTATAAGTAGGATCTGCTCCTTGATTCTTAAATTTTTTTTATTTCCCTGCACACCTTTTCTCAAAAATTGTAGCACTTGTCTGTATTTCTTCCTTTCATTGAGATTCACTGAAATATTTATTTCCATTTTAAATATATAATACCTACTTATTTCAATTTCAGGAAGAGATTTTGTAATCTGTCTTCACTCATATTTTTCCCAATAATACTCTTCCTCTTGTTATTTACTTTATTTTTAAATTATGTATTTCAATGTAGTTAAAATTAATGCCAAAGAAAACATATATTAAAATAAGATTAGTTTGACAGGATTTGAAAAGACAGACATCTAAATTAGACTATAGGAGGAAAGTCAAAAATTCAACATCTTTCTCCTTTCAACTGATGCCTACAACATCTTTAAAAACTCCCTTATGGGGCCGGCTAGCCAGCTCAGTTGATTAGAGCACAGCCTTGTAACACCAAGGTCAAGGGTTCAGATCCCCATGCCGGCCAGCTGCCAAAAAAATAAACAAATATAAAACTCCTTTACAAAAACAACACAATCTATTTGGAAATTTCCAGTCATAAAGAAGTCCAATTACATTGTCTTACGAGGTAACAGGCTAACACTTTTGGAAGCTTTATTAAAAGTTGCTTTTGAATATTGCTCTTGTTTGAATGTCCCTCCAAGCTCATGATGGAACTTAACCCCCAATATGGTGGTGGCAGGTGGGGCCTTTAAAAAGTGATTGAATCTTCAGAACAATGCCCTCTTGAATGGATTGATCCATTTGAGGAATAATGGGTTGATGGTTTAATGCGTGGTCATGGGTATGGTTCTAATGGGTTTATAAGACAAGACACTGGAAAGGTTGGCTCTCTCTTGCCGAGCCCATTCTCACTCTGTGGCATGTGGTTGTCACAAGACCCTGTAAAGAGTTCCCACCCAAAGAAGGTCCTCACTAGAAACACCCCCTGGACCTTGGACTTCCCAGCCTTTGAAACTATAAGAAATAAATTCTGTTTCCTTAACACATTGCCCAGTTTCAAGTATTCTGTTATAAGCAACAGAAACAAATTAATACTAATACTGAATTAACATTACTTTTTCACCTCCTAATCACAAGTCTTCGCTCTCTCTGTGAACTCATAGGTTGATTCTTCTCATACAAAAAATGAAATCTTATACATTTAGAATTCGCTAACCATGATCATGAAATGTATGTTTAAACAATGCAAATTCTTCTTGACACTTACATGAATTAATTTTGCTCTGTAAGTATCTTGAAATAAACAAAAGACAATCACACACTACTTTATTGGACTGACCAACATAGAATGAAATAATCTTCTCGTATACATTATCACAAAAAAAATTAAATCATCTTTATTACAGAGACAGAAAGACAGAGAAACAAAGAGAGATCTCAAGACAGGAAATAAATGTAAGTAAATAAGAAAATATTTCTAAAATTTCTCACAGTGACTTCTCCACCAATTATAATACATCCCATTATATCATATATCACAAAGAAGGAAAATCTTGTGTAAATTAAATTGTAACATGATATCAATTTTAACATATATTCCAATGTCAGAGATGTTAAAATGTTGAAAATGTGTAAGAGTTGATAAAATGTGGTACCTCACATTTTTAAAAAGCCTCAGTTTTTTTTACCTTTTTTCCCTTTGGTCCTTGCTTAACTGGTGCACTAAACAGGTGCTGAATTGATTTTTCTGAATAATCTCATACTGTCAATAAAATATAAGAGGTGTTCACTCAATATGCAAGTAGCAAAAAGGAGGAAATGATTAAATGTGATTGAGGTGGGCAGGTAGGGTCAAAAAGGGTTTTAAAAATAGAAAATATTTAACTTGAGAGATAGTAATAGAAAGTCTTTCCAGGGCTGAGGGAACTTGGGCAAAGTCAGAGAGAGATGAACAGATTGATGCACTCAGAAGGACACAGGTCATTTAGTATTCCTGCAGCATAAACTCAAAGTGGAATGGTGAGAAAAAGATTATCGAATAACAGATTGCATGGTGAATTACCCAAACAAATGACTGGGAAGACAAAACTTAAGGTTCAGAAATATTTTAGTACTTATCTTAAAAAGGCTAAGAATCAAAAAGAAAGCTTCTATTAAACACAACTTTGATTTGTTTTACTCTTCAAACACCTGCACATGTATATAGAAATTGGTTCTCTCAATAAGTAGCTAGAATAAATGTATTTTTTGGATTAAAAGTTATGGCAAACTAATAACTAGCCAATCAATTAAAATAATCTCAGATTTTGAGCTGAAATAGCTTTCTGCTCTTTGCTTTTGTAGGAAGTCTAATTCATATTAAATGCTTGTATTAGTGTGGAAATTTTATAATAAATTAGTAATTAACATAGGAAAATGCCAGTATCTACATATAAGGTATGAAATTTTAAGATTACTATTGATGTATCACTTTACTGATGGGATATTATGTTCTATTTGTGTTGTTAGTCAAAAATAGGTTTTTTTTCTAAATTTACTTAACGCAGGTAAGAATTTTATAATTATAGCTTAATAATAAAATGTCTCTCTAAACACAATGAAATTTGGATTTATATAGAAAGAGCATATCTACATTCAAGAATCCACATTTTTGATGCTGTATTCTAGAGAAGCATCATAGTATAAGCAAACACTATAAACGGAAGGGAAAATAAAAAAAGAAATAAACCCAATTTTTAGCATCAAGCAGTTAAGTAGTTTTGTCATCTTGAGCAAGTTGTAAGATGTAAAGTCAATTGAAACAGTGTATTAGTCATAGTTCATACAAAAAAATTAAAAATTCAAACTGGGTAATCAGAGATGTTTATAAAGTTACTTTTTATAGAGGTTTGTGGACAATTCAGGGATACCAAAAAGTAATGCAATACTCTTGAACTATAACAGCAAGAAAATGTTCACTTTTCTAATCCTAAAATATAGAAAAAAGAATCAATTGTTTAGCTCTGCAGAGGACAAATAAGAGAATGAACAACCCAACACAGCCAACAAACAGCACCAAGCCTTTAAGAAATCTAACAAAAAGCATACCCAAAGTTCATACTCCTCCAGCGCTCAGAT